>NW_026610581.1:136985-194485 GCF_029499605.1 Hyla sarda
GGGATTGTATATATGTGTAGGGATTGCATATATGTATAGGGATTGTATATATATGTGTAAGGATTGTATATATGTATAGGGATTGTGTATATATGTATAGGGATTGTATATATGTATAGGGATTGTATATATGTATAGGGATTGTATATATTGTATAGGGATTGTAATATATGTGTAGGGATTGTATATATGTATAGGGATTGTATATATGTGTAGGGATTGTATATATGTGTAGGGATTGTATATATTGTATTGGGATTGTATATGTGTGTAGGGATTGTATATATGTATAGGGATTATATATATGTATAGGGATTGTATATATGTATAGGGATTGTATATATATGTGTAGGGATTGTATATATGTGTAGGGATTGTATATATGTGTAGGGACTGTATATATGTGTAGGGATTGTATATATGTATAGGGATTATATATATGTATAGGGATTGTATATATGTATAGGGATTGTATATATGTATAGGGATTGTATATATGTGTAGGGATTGTATATATGTGTAGGGATTGTATATATGTGTAGGGATTGTATATTGTATAGGGATTGTATATATGTGTAGGGATTGTATATATGTATAGGGATTATATATATATGTGTAGGGATTGTATATATGTGTAGGGATTGTATATATGTATAGGGATTGTATATATGTGTAGGGATTGTATATATGTATAGGGATTGTATATATGTTATAGGGATTGTATATATGTGTAGGGATTGTATATATGTGTAGGGATTGTATATATGTATAGGGATTGTATATATGTATAGGGATTGTATATATGTGTAGGGATTGTATATATGTGTAGGGATTGTATATATGTGTAGGGATTGTATATATATTGTATAGGGATTGTATATATTGTATAGGGATTGTATATATATGTGTAGGGATTGTATATATGTGTAGGGATTGTATATATGTATAGGGATTGTATATATATATAGGGATTATATATATGTATAGGGATTATATATATGTATAAGGATTGTATATATGTGTAGGGATTGTATATATGTGTAGGGATTGTATATATTGTATAGGGATTGTATATATGTGTAGGGATTGTATATATGTGTAGGATTGTATATATGTGTAGGGATTGTATATATATGTGTAGGGATTGTATATATGTGTAGGGATTGTATATTGTATAGGGATTGTATATATGTATAGGGATTGTATATATGTGTAGGGATTGTATATATGTATAGGGATTGTATATATGTATAGGGATTGTATATATGTGTAGGGATTGTATATATGTGTAGGGATTGTATATATGTATAGGGATTGTATATATGTGTAGGGATTGTATATTGTATAGGGATTGTATATATGTATAGGGATTGTATATATGTGTAGGGATTGTATATATGTATAGGGATTGTATATATTGTATAGGGATTGTATATATGTGTAGGGATTGAATATATGTATAGGGATTGTATATATGTATAGGGATTGTATATTGTATAGGGATTGTATATATGTGTAGGGATTGTATATATGTATAGGGATTGTATATATGTATAGGGATTGTATATATGTGTAGGGATTGTATATTGTATAGGGACTGTATATATGTGTAGGGATTGTATATATGTGTAGGGATTGTATATTGTATAGGGATTATATATATATATATATATAGGGATTGTATATATGTGTAGGGATTGTATATATGTATAGGGATTGTATATATGTGTAGGGATTGTATAAATGTGTAGGGATTGTATATTGTATAGGGATTATATATATGTATAGGGATTGTATATATGTGTAGGGACTGTATAAATGTGTAGGGATTGTATATTGTATAGGGATTGTATATTGTATAGGGATTGTATATATGTGTAGGGATTGTATATATTGTATAGGGATTGTATATATGTATAGGGATTGTATATATATGTAGGGATTGTATATTGTGTAGGGATTGTATATATGTATAGGGATTGTATATTGTATAGAGATTGGATATATGTATAGGGATTGTATATATGTATAGGGATTGTATATTGTATAGGGATTGTATATATGTGTAGGGATTGTATATATGTGTAGGGATTGTATATATTGTATAGGGATTGTATATATGTATAGGGATTGTATATTTTATAGGGATTGTATATATGTGTAGGGGTTGTATATATGTATAGGGATTGTATATATATGTAGGGATTGTATATATGTTTAGGGATTGTATATATGTATAGGGATTGTATATTGTATAGGGATTGTATATATGTGTAGGGATTGTATATATGTATAGGGATTGTATATATGTATAGGGATTATATATATATGTGTAGGGATTGTATATATGTGTAGGGGTTGTATAAATGTATAGGGATTGTATATATATGTAGGGATTGTATATATGTGTAGGGATTGTATATTGTATAGGGATTGTATATATGTGTAGGGATTGTATATATGTATAGGGATTGTATATATGTTATAGGGATTGTATATATGTGTAGGGATTGTATATATGTGTAGGGACTGTATATATGTATAGGGACTGTATAAATGTGTAGGGACTGTATATATGTGTAGGGATTGTATATTGTATAGGGATTGTATATATTGTAAAGGGATTGTATATATGTGTAGGGATTGTATATTGTATAGGAATTGTATATATATGTGTAGGGATTGTATGTTGTATAGGGATTGTATATATGTGTAGGGATTGTATATATTGTATAGGGATTGTATATATGTGTAGGGATTGTATATATGTGTAGGGATTGTATATATTGTATAGGGATTGTATATATGTATAGGGATTGTATATATGTGTAGGGATTGTATATAGGTATGGGAATTGTATATATGTGTAGGGATTGTATATATATGTGTAGGAATTGTATATATGTATAGGGATTGTATATATGTGTAGGGATTGTATATATGTACAGGGATTGTATATATATGTATAGGGATTGTATATATGTGTAGGGATTGTATATATGTATAGGGATTGTATGTATATATATATATATATAGGGATTGTATATATGTATAGGGATTGTATATATGTGTAGGGATTGTATATATGTATAGGGATTGTATATATGTGTAGGGATTGTATATATATATATATATAATATATATAGGGATTGTATATATGTATAGGGATTGTATATATGTGTAGGGATTGTATATATGTGTAGGGACTGTATATATATGTAGGGATTGTATATTGTATAGGGATTGTATATATATATATATAGGGATTGTATATATGTATAGGGATTGTATATATGTATAGGGATTGTATATATATATATATATATATATTATATATATATATATATAGGGATTGTATATATGTGTAGGGATTGTATATATGTATAGGGATTGTATGTATATATATATATATATATATATAGGGATTGTATATATGTATAGGGATTGTATATATGTGTAGGGATTGTATATATTGTATAGAGATTGTATATATGTGTAGGGATTGTATATATGTATAGGGATTGTATATATGTGTAGGGATTGTATATATGTGTAGGGATTGTATATTGTATAGGGATTGTATATATGTATAGGGATTGTATATTGTATAGGGATTGTATATATGTATAGGGATTGTATATATGTGTAGGGATTGTATATATGTGTAGGCATTGTATATATTGTATAGGGATTGTATATATGTGTAGGGATTGTATATATTGTATAGGGATTGTATATATGTATAGGGATTGTATATATATGTGTAGGGGTTGTATATATATATAGGGATTGTATATATATGTAGGGATTATATATATGTGTAGGGGTTGTATATATATATAGGGATTGTATATATGTGTAGGGGTTGTATATATATATAGGGATTGTATATATATGTAGGGATTATATATATGTGTAGGGATTGTATATATGTATAGGGATTGTATATTGTATAGGGATTGTATATATGTGTAGGGATTGTATATATGTATAGGGATTGTATATATGTTATAGGGATTGTATATATGTGTAGGGATTGTATATATGTATAGGGACTGTATATATGTGTAGGGACTGTATATATGTGTAGGGATTGTATATTGTATAGGGATTGTATATATTGTAAAGGGATTGTATATATGTGTAGGGATTGTATATTGTATAGGGATTGTATATATATGTGTAGGGATTGTATATATGTGTAGGGATTGTATATATGTGTAGGGATTGTATATATTGTATAGGGATTGTATATATGTGTAGGGATTGTATATATATGTGTAGGGATTGTATATATGTATAGGGATTGTATATATGTGTAGGGATTGTATATATGTATAGGGATTGTATATATATGTGTAGGGATTGTATATATCTGTAGGGATTGTATATATGTGTAGGGATTGTATATTGTATAGGGATTGTATATATTGTATAGGGATTGTATATATGTGTAGGGATTGTATATATTGTATAGAGATTGGATATATGTATAGGGATTGTATATATTGTATAGGGATTGTATATATTGTATAGGGATTGTATATATGTATAGGGATTGTATATATGTGTGTAGGGATTGTATATATATATGTGTAGGGATTGTATATTGTATAGGGATTGTATATATGTATAGGGATTGTATATATGTGTAGGAATTATATATATGAATAGGGATTGTATATATGTGTAGGGATTGTATATATGTATAGGGATTGTATATATGTATAGGGATTGTATATATATGTATAGGGATTGTATATATGTATAGGGATTGTATATATGTATAGGGATTGTATATATATGTGTAGGGATTGTATATATATGTGTAGGGATTGTATATATTGTATAGGGATTGTATATATTGTATAGGGATTGTATATAGTATAGGGATTGTATATTGTATAGGGATTGTATATATGTATATAGGTTGTATATATGTATAGGGGTTGTATATATGTGTTGGGATTGTATATATGTTATAGGGATTGTATATATGTATAGGGATTGTATATATTGTATAGGGATTGTATACATGTGTAGGGATTGTATATATGTGTAGGGATTGTATATATGTATAGGGATTGTATATATGTATAGGGATTGTATATATGTGTAGGGATTATATATATGTATAGGGATTGTATATATGTATAGGGATTGTATATATGTGTAGGGATTGTATATATGTATAGGTATTGTATATATGTGTAGGGATTGTATATATGTGTAGGGATTGTATATATTGTATAGGGCATTGCTATATATTGTATAGGGATTGTATACATGTGTAGGGATTGTATATATGTGTAGGGATTGTATATATGTATAGGGATTGTATATATGTATAGGGATTGTATATATGTGTAGGGATTATATATATGTATAGGGATTGTATATATGTATAGGGATTGTATATATGTGTAGGGATTGTATATATGTATAGGTATTGTATATTGTATAGGGATTGTATATATGTGTAGGGATTGTATATATGTTATAGGGATTGTATATATGTATTGGGATTGTATATATTGTATAGGGATTGTATATATGTATAGGGATTGTATATATGTGTGTAGGGATTGTATATATATATGTGTAGGGATTGTATATTGTATAGGGATTGTATATATGTGTAGGAATTATATATATATGAATAGGGATTGTATATATGTGTAGGGATTGTATATATGTATAGGGATTGTATATATATGTATAGGGATTGTATATATGTATAGGGATTGTATATATGTATAGAGATTGTATATATATGTGTAGGGATTGTATATATATGTGTAGGGATTGTATATATTGTATAGGGATTGTATATATGTGTAGGGATTGTATATATGTTATAGGGATTGTATATATGTATTGGGATTGTATATATTGTATAGGGATTGTATATATTGTATAGGGATTGTATACATGTGTAGGGATTGTATATATGTGTAGGGATTGTATATATGTATAGGGATTGTATATATGTGTAGGGATTGTATATATGTGTAGGGATTGTATATATATATGTGTAGGGATTGTATATATGTGTAGGGATTGTATATATATGTGTAGGGAATGTATATATGTGTGTAGGGATTGTATATATGTGTAGGGATTGTATATATGTATAGGGATTGTATATATGTGTAGGGGTTGTATATATGTATAGGGATTGTATATATGTATAGGGATTGTATATATTGTATAGGGATTGTATATATGTGTAGGGATTGTATATACGTGTAGGGGTTGTATATATGTATAGGCATTGTATATATGTATAGGGATTGTTTATATTGTATAGGGATTGTATATATGTGTAGGGATTGTATATATTGTATAGGGATTGTATATATGTGTAGGGATTGTATATATGTGTAGGGATTGTATATATTGTGTAGGGATTGTATATATTGTATAGGGATTGTATATATTGTGTAGGGATTGTATATATGTGTAGGGATTGTATATATTGTGTAGGGATTGTATATATGTGTAGGGATTGTATATATTGTATAGGGATTGTGTATATGTGTAGGGATTGTATATATTGTATAGGGATTGTGTATATGTGTAGGGATTGTATATATGTATAGGGATTGTATATATGTATAGGGATTGTATATATGTGTAGGGATTGTATATATGTGTAGGGATTGTATATATTGTATAGGAATTGTATATATTGTGTAGGGATTGTATATGTGTAGGGATTTATATATATGTGTAGGGATTGTATATATGTATAGGGATTGTATATATTGTGTAGGGATTGTATATATGTATAGGGATTGTATATATGTTTAGGGATTGTATATATGTGTAGGGATTATATATATGTGTAGGGATTGTATATATGTGTAAGGATTGTATATATGTGTAGGGGTTGTATATATTGTATAGGGATTGTATATATGTATAGGGATTGTATATATGTATAGAGGATTGTATATATGTGTAGGGATTGTATATATGTGTAGGGATTGTATATATGTATAGGGATTGTATATATGTGTAGGGATTGTATATATGTATAGGGATTGTATATATATGTGTAAGGATTGTATATATGTTTAGGGATTGTATATATTGTATAGGGATTGTATATATGTATAGGGATTGTATATATGTATAGGGATTGTATATATGTATAGGGATTGTATATATATGTGTAAGGATTGTATATATGTATAGGGATTGTATATATTGTATAGGGATTGTATATATGTATAGGGATTGTATATATGTATAGGGATTGTATATATTGTATAGGGATTGTATATATGTGTAGGGATTGTATATATGTATAGGGATTGTATATATGTGTAGGGATTGTATATATGTGTAGGGATTGTATATATTGTATTGGGATTGTATATGTGTGTAGGGATTGTATATATGTATAGGGATTATATATATGTATAGGGATTGTATATATGTATAGGGATTGTATATATATGTGTAGGGATTGTATATATGTGTAGGGATTGTATATATGTGTAGGGACTGTATATATGTGTAGGGATTGTATATATGTATAGGGATTATATATATATGTATAGGGATTGTTATATATGTATAGGGATTGTATATATGTATAGGGATTGTATATATGTGTAGGGATTGTATATATGTGTAGGGATTGTATATATGTATAGGGATTGTATATATGTGTAGGGATTGTATATATTGTATAGGGATTAGTATATATGTGTAGGGATTGTATATATGTGTAGGGATTGTATATATGTATAGGGATTGTATATATGTGTAGGGATTGTATATATGTATAGGGATTGTATATATGTTTTAGGGATTGTATATATGTGTAGGGATTGTATATATGTGTAGGGATTGTATATATGTATAGGATTGTATATATGTATTGGGATTGTATATATGTGTAGGGATTGTATATATGTGTAGGGATTGTATATATATTGTATAGGGATTATATATATTGTATAGGGATTGTATATATGTGTAGGGATTGTATATATGTATAGGGATTGTATATATGTATAGGGATTGTGTATATGTATAGGGATTGTATATATGTATAGGGATTATATATATGTATAGGGATTATATATATGTATAAGGATTGTATATATGTGTAGGGATTGTATATATGTGTAGGGATTGTATATATGTGTAGGGATTGTATATATTGTATAGGGATTGTATATATGTGTAGGGATTGTATATATGTGTAGGGATTGTATATATGTGTAGGGATTGTATATATATGTGTAGGGATTGTATATATGTGTAGGGATTGTATATTGTATAGGGATTGTATATATGTATAGGGATTGTATATATGTGTAGGGATTGTATATATGTATAGGGATTGTATATATTGTATAGGGATTGTATATATGTGTAGGGATTGTATATATGTGTAGGGATTGTATATATGTATAGGGATTGTATATATGTGTAGGGATTGTATATTGTATAGGGATTGTATATATGTATAGGGATTGTATATATGTGTAGGGATTGTATATATGTATAGGGATTGTATATATTGTATAGGGATTGTATATATGTGTAGGGATTGAATATATGTATAGGGATTGTATATATGTATAGGGATTGTATATTGTATAGGGATTGTATATATGTGTAGGGATTGTATATATGTATAGGGATTGTATATATATTGTATAGGGATTGTATATATGTGTAGGGATTGTATATATATTGTATAGGGATTGTATATATTGTTTTGTTATTCTTTGTTTATTATTATTATTTGTTGTATATCCTGGAATATGATGTTATATTTTGTATTATTTTATATTTCGGTTATTTTCTGTTTATTATGTTGGTTTATGAATTGTATTTACTGACTGTACGTTTTTACGTTTTTACGCTATTGATGATGTCATGATGTCTTGCGCCGGCGCTGCGGCCCCTTTGCACTTCGCCGTCTCGCTCTCAGGATTCGCAGCGAAGCTCCTGACATTTCTCCCCATAAATATTCAGGTTTTGGCGTCTACGTCAGCGCTCACAGCGAGGAGCCCGGTTACGCAGACACTCCGACCTCTCGCATAATGAATCCCTGCGTCCTCTCCGTCCCACGGACGTCACCACCGCCACGTCTTCTCCGGAGTGACACGCTAGTTGCCCCGGCGACAGCAGAAAATGAAGTTACCTGAAGGTGACATATGGACGTCAGCGCGGCGTCACGCCGGTCACTACAGAACTGTCCTGTGCGCAGAGGTCGGAGACCAGTCAGGGTATATCAGGGTTTCCCAACCAGCGTGACTCCAGCTGTTTAAAACTACAATTCCCAGCATGCCCGGACAGCCTTTGGCTGTCCGGGCATGCTGTGAGTTGTAGTTTTGAAACAGCTGGAGGCACCCTGGTTGGGCAACGCTTGTCTTTATATATCCCCCCCCCTTAAAATAAACCAACCAATAGACTTTGTCGTATAGCCTTGTGCCCTGTGATGTGACCCCCGAGGTCCGAACCCCATAGATCTGTGATGTGACCCCCGAGGTCCGGACCCCATAGATCTGTGATGTGACCCCCGAGGTCCGGACCCCATAGATCTGTGATGTGACCCACAAGGCCTGAACCCCATAGATCTGTGATGTGACCCCCGAGGTCCGGACCCCATAGATCTGTGATGTGACCCCCGAGGCCCTGACCCCATAGATCTGTGATGTGACCCATAAGGTCTGGACCCCATAGATCTGTGATGTGACCCCAAGGCCCGTACCCCATAGATCTGTGATGTGACCCCCGAGGTCCGAACCCCATAGATCTGTGATGTGACCCCCGAGGTCCGGACCCCATAGATCTGTGATTTGACCCCCGAGGTCCGGACCCCATAGTTCTGTGATGTGACCAAGGAGGCCTGGACCCCATAGATCTGTGATGTGACCCAGGAGGCCCAGACCCCATTGATCTGTGATGTAACCCCCCCGAGGCCCGGACCCCATAGATCTGTAATGTGACCCCCGAAGCCTGGACCCCATAGATCTGTGATGTGACCCCCGAGGCCCGGACCCCATAGATATGTGATGTGACCCCCGAGGTCCGCACCCCATAGATCTGTGATGTGACCCCTTAGGTCTGGACCCCATAGATCTGTGATTTGACCCCCGAGGTCCGGACCCCATAGTTCTGTGATGTGACCCAGGAGTCCCAGACCCCATAGATCTGTGATGTGACCCCCGAGGCCTGGACCACATAGATCTGTGATGTGACCCCGAGGCCCGGACCCCATAGATCTGTGATGTGACCCCCGAGGCCTGCACCCCATAGATCTGTGATGTGACCCCCGAGGTCCGGACCCCATAGACCTGTGATATGACCCCCGAGGTCCAGACCCCATAGATCTGTGATGTGACCCCAGAGGTCCGGACCCCATAGATCTGTGATTTGACCCCCGACGTCCGGACCCCATAGATCTGTGATGTGACCCCAAAGGACAGAACCCCATAGATGTGATGTGACCCCCGAGGCCCGAACCCCATAGATCTGTGATGTGACCCCCGAGGTCCGGACCCCATAGATCTGTGATTTGACCCCCGAGGTCCGGACCCCTAGATCTGTGATGTGACCCCCGAGGTCTGGACCCCATAGATCTGTGATGTGACCCCAAAGGACAGAACCCCATAGATGTGATGTGACTACCGAGGCCCAGACCCCATAGTTCTGTGATATGACCCCCGAGGTCTGTACCCCATTGATCTGTGATGTGAACCCCGAGGTCCGGACCCCATAGATCTGTGATGTGACCCCTGAGGTCCAGACCCCATAGATCTGTGATGTGACCCCCGAGGTCTGGACCCCATAGATGTGTGATGTGACCCACGAGGCCCGGACCCCATAGATGTGTGATGTGACCCCCCGAGGCCCGGACCCCATAGATCTGTGATGTGACCCCCAAGGCCCGGACCCCATAGATCTGTGATGTGACCCACAAGGCCTTGACCCCATAGATCTGTGATGTGACCCCCGAGGCCCGGACCCCATAGATCTGTGATGTGACCCACGAGGCCCGGACCCCATAGATCTGTGATGTGACCCCTGAGGTCCAGACCCCATAGACCTGTGATGTGACCCCCGAGGCACGGACCCCATAGATCTGTGATGTGACCCCCGAGGCCCGGACCCCATATCTCTGTATCGGACCCTGTAAGGTGTGCGGTGCGGCCTCCATAGAGGGGTCTTGTTTCTCCAGCAGAATCTGGAGGCCGAGTCATCACCTTCATCTCTGTCATGTCCTGAACAATGTCTGCAGTGAGGCCGGGGGTATTATCCTGCTGATAGGGTCCGGCTGCCATTAGGAGGTCCGGCTGCCATTAGAGGGTCCGGCTGCCATTAGGGGTCCGGTTGTCATTAGAGGGTCCGGCTGCCATTAGAGGGTCCGGCTGCCATTAGGGGGTCCGGCTGCCATTAGGAAGTCCGGCTGCCATTAGGAAGTCCGGCTGCCATTAGAGGGTCCGGCTGCCATTAGAGGGTCCGGCTGCCATTAGGAGGTCCGGCTGCCATTAGAGGGTCCGGCTGCCATTAGAGGGTCCTGCTGCCATCAGGAGGTCCGGCTGCCCTTAGAGGGTCCAGCTGCCATTAGAGGGTCCGGCTGCCATTAGGGGGTCCGGCTGCCATTAGAGGGTCCGGCTGCCATTAGGAAGTCCGGCTGCCATTAGGGGGTCGGTGGCCTGTACAATGGTCAGGTGGTTGGTACAGGTCACAGTAACCTCCACATGATCCCAGGACACCTGGTCTCCAGCAGAACATGACCCATCACACTGACTTCTTGTCTTCTTCCCATAATGCATCCTGGTGCCATCTCATCCCCAGGTAAGTGACACTCGGCCGCCCCCATGATGGAGAACGTCATCCGTCAGACCAAGCACTTTTTTCCATGGTCCAGTACTGATGGCCATTCAGGACACTATTGGTGGTGGACAGCTGTGATGTCCTGTGTGATCTGACCGGTCTGTGGGGCCCATACACAGCTGTGATGTCCTGTGTGATCTGACTGATCTGTGGGGCCCCATACACAGCTGTGATGTCCTGTGTGATCTGACCGTTCTACGAGGCCCCATACACAGCTGTGATGTCCTGTGTGATCTGACTGATCTGTGGGGCCCCATACACAGCTGTGATGTCCTGTGTGATCTGACCGGTCTGTGGGGCCCATACACAGCTGTGATGTCCTGTGCGATCTGACTGGTCTATGAGGCCCCATACTCAGCTGTGATGTCCTGTGTGATCAGACTGATCTGCGGGGCCCCATACACAGCTGTGATGTCCTGTGTGATCTGACCGGTCTGCGGGGCCCATACACAGCTGTGATGTCCTGTGTGATCTGACTGATCTGCGGGGCCCCATACACAGCTGTGATGTCCTGTGTGATCTTACCGGTCTACGAGGCCCCATACACAGCTGTGATGTCCTGTGTGATCTGACTGATCTGCGGGGCCCCATACACAGCTGTGATGTCCTGTGTGATCTTACCGGTCTACGAGGCCCCATACACAGCTGTGATGTCCTGTGTGATCTGACCGGTCTGCGGGGCCCCATACACAGCTGTGATGTCCTGTGTGATCTGACCGGTCTGCAGGGCCCCATACACAGCTGTGATGTCCTGTGTGATCGGACTGATCTGCGGGGCCCCATACACAGCTGAGATGTCCTGTGTGATCTGACCGGTCTGCAGGGCCCCATACACAGCTGTGATGTCCTGTGTGATCGGACTGATCTGCGAGGCCCCATACACAGCTGTGATGTCCTGTGTGATCTGACCGGTCTGCAGGGCCCCATACTCAGCTGTGATGTCCTGTGTGATCAGACTGATCTGCGGGGCCCCATACACAGCTGTGATGTCCTGTGTGATCTGACCGGTCTACGGGGCCCATACACAGCTGTGATGTCCTGTGTGATCTGACTGATCTGCGGGGCCCCATACACAGCTGTGATGTCCTGTGTGATCTGACCGGTCTGCAGGGCCCCATACACAGCTGTGATGTCCCGTGTGATCGGACTGATCTGCGGGGCCCCATACTCAGCTGTGATGTCCTGTGTGATCAGACTGATCTGCGGGGCCCCATACACAGCTGTGATGTCCTGTGTGATCTGACCGGTCTGCAGGGCCCCATACACAGCTGTGATGTCCTGTGTGATCGGACTGATCTGCGAGGCCCCATACACAGCTGTGATGTCCTGTGTGATCTGACCGGTCTGCGGGGCCACACACACAGCTGTGATGTCCTGTGTGATCTGACTGATCTGAGGGGCCCCATACACAGCTGTGATGTCCTGTGTGATCTGACCGGTCTGTGGGGCC
This sequence comes from Hyla sarda, assembly GCF_029499605.1. NCBI lineage: Eukaryota > Metazoa > Chordata > Amphibia > Anura > Hylidae > Hyla > Hyla sarda. Next base: position 150,304 of record NW_026610581.1, read on the forward strand.
CCATACTCAGCTGTGATGTCCTGTGTGATCAGACTGATCTGCGGGGCCCCATACACAGCTGTGATGTCCTGTGTGATCTGACCGGTCTGCGGGGCCCATACACAGCTGTGATGTCCTGTGTGATCTGACTGATCTGCGGGGCCCCATACACAGCTGTGATGTCCTGTGTGATCTGACTGATCTGTGGGGCCCCATACACAGCTGTGATGTCCGGTGTGATCTGACCTGTCTGCGGGGCCGCATACACAGCTGTGATGTCCAGTGTGATCTGACCGGTCTGCGGGGCCCCATACACAGCTGTGATGTCCTGTGTGATCTGACCGGTCTGCAGGGCCCCATACACAGCTGTGATGTATTATGTGATCTGACTGATCTGTGGGGCCCCATACACAGCTGTGATGTCCTGTGTGATCTGACCGGTCTGCGGGGCCCCATACACAGCTGTGATGTCCTGTGTGATCTGACTGATCTGCGGGGCCCCATACACAGCTGTGATGTCCTGTGTGACCTGACCGGTCTGCGGGGCCACATACACAGCTGTGATGTCCTGTGTGATCTGACTGATCTGCGGGGCCCCATACACAGCTGTGATGTCCTGTGTGATCTGACCGGTCTACGAGGCCCCATACACAGCTGTGATGTCCTGTGTGAACTGACCGATCTGCGGGGCCCCATACACAGCTGTGATGTATTATGTGATCTGAATGATCTGCGGGGCCACATACACAGCTGTAATGTCCTTTGTGATCTGACTGATCTGTGGGGCCCCATACACAGCTGTGATGTCCTGTGTGATCTGACTGATCTGTGGGGCCCCATACACAGCTGTGATGTCCTGTGTGATCTGACCGATCTGCAGGGCCCCTTACACAGCTGTGATGTCCTGTGTGATCTGACCGGTCTGCGGGGCCCATACACAGCTGTGATGTCCTGTGTGATCTGACTGATCTGCGGGGCCCCATACACAGCTGTGATGTCCTGTGTGATCTGACCGGTCTGCAGGGCCCCATACTCAGCTGTGATGTCCTGTGTGATCAGACTGATCTGCGGGGCCCCATACACAGCTGTGATGTCCTGTGTGATCTGACCGGTCTGCGGGGCCCATACACAGCTGTGATGTCCTGTGTGATCTGACTGAACTGCGGGGCCCCATGCACAGCTGTGATGTATTATGTGATCTGACTGATCTCCGGGGCCACATACACAGCTGTGATGTCCTGTGTGATCTGACTGATCTGCGGGGCTCCATACACAGCTGTGATGTATTATGTGATCTGAATGATCTGCGGGGCCCCATACACAGCTGTGATGTCCTGTGTGATCTGACCGGTCTGCGGGGCCCATACACAGCTGATATGTCCTGTGTGATCTGACCGGTCTGCGGGGCCCCATACACAGCTGTGATGTCCTGGGTGAACTGACCGATCTGCGGGGCCCCATACACAGCTGTGATGTCCTGTGTGATCTGACCGGTCTACGAGGCCCCATACACAGCTGTGATGTCCTGTGTGATCTGACCGGTCTGCGGGGCCACACACACAGCTGTGATGTCCTGTGTGATCTGACAGATCTGCGGGGCCCCATACACAGCTGTGATGTATTATGTGATCTGACTGATCTGCGGGGCCCCATACACAGCTGTGATGTCCTGTGTGATCTGACCGTTCTGCGGGGCCCATACACAGCTGTGATGTCCTGTGTGATCTGACTGATCTGTGGGGCCCCATACACAGCTGTGATGTCCTGTGTGATCTGACTGATCTTTGGGGCCCCATACACAGCTGTGATGTCCTGTGTGATCTGACCGGTCTACGAGGCCCCATACACAGCTGTGATGTCCTGTGTGATCTGACCGGTCTACGAGGCCCCATACACAGCTGTGATGTCCTGTGTGATCTGACCGGTCTGCGGGGGCCCATACACAGCTGTGATGTCCTGGGTGAACTGACCGATCTGCGGGGCCCCATACACAGCTGTGATGTCCTGTGTGATCTGACCGGTCTGCGGGGCCCATACACAGCTGTGATGTATTATGTGATCTGACTGATCTGCGGGGCCCCATACATAGCTGTGATGTCCTGTGTGATCTGACTGATCTGCGGGGCCCCATACACAGCTGTGATGTCCTGTGTGATCTGATCGGTCTGCGGGGCCCCATACACAGCTGTGATGTCCTGTGTGATCTGACTGATCTGTGGGGCCCCATACACAGCTGTGATGTCCGGTGTGATCTGACCTGTCTGCGGGGCCCCATACACAGCTGTGATGTCCAATGTGATCTGACCGGTCTGCGGGGCCCCATACACAGCTGTGATGTCCTGTGTGATCTGACCGGTCTACGAGGCCCCATACACAGCTGTGATGTCCTGTGTGATCTGACCGGTCTACGAGGCCCCATACACAGCTGTGATGTCCTGTGTGATCTGACCGATCTGCGGGGCCCCATACACAGCTGTGATGTATTATGTGATCTGAATGATCTGCGGGGCCACATACACAGCTGTGATGTCCTGTGTGATCTGACTGGTCTGCGGGGCCCCATACACAGCTGTGATGTATTATGTGATCTGAATGATCTGCGGGGCCCCATACACAGCTGTGATGTCCTGTGTGATCTGACCGGTCTGCAGGGCCCCTTACACAGCTGTGATGTCCTGTGTGATCTGACTGGTCTGTAGGGGGAGGGGGGGTCCCTCACGCCCGCCCAGGACAGGTGTGGGAGGATTGTGATTTCTCGGGGGGCTCTGGGGTGTCCCCTGAAATGTGTAAATAGAAACAATAAGGAGATCTGTCAGCTCGGTCCTGACATGTTTCCCGTGTCTGCGGGCCTGAAGGGGTTATTGGTCGGCGACTCGCTGTTTCCATGTGAATCATTCCTCGCCGTGACCCTGGAGCAGCCGGCGTGAGATTATGTGGGATTTCCACGGGCTGCGGACAGATGGCACAGGCTAAATATGGGACGTGGAAAAAAACGCAAAGCAGGCGACGCCGCGTCACTGGCGATTATCACAGGTAATGAGCGGGCGAATCCGATGCCAGATGTTCTCCGCGCTGAGCGGGCGAGACAGGAAGATTGTGCAAGGTTATCGGTCCGGCGGCCCAGATCCCCATAATACAGGCTGATATGGGGGGGGGGAGCCATTACCAGAACCGAGGGCCCATCATAAGGACAGCTCCGCCTCCTTCTCCGTCAGCAGAAGTCACATGATACTGTAGACCTCCAGAGCTCCCACAACCGACCAATCAGCATCAACTAAAGTCACGTGACAAGTCATCGCCATCAGTCACCAGAATCAGGTCATATGACCTCCCTCCACCAATCAGGAAGGCTGAAGTAGGTCACATGACAAACCTCTCCGCAGCATTGACCCCTGTAAAATACAAAGCCAATCAGACACATGCAGCCGACTATAACCTGGTGACCACACAGGGGCCCCTCGTGCCTGCAGGTGACCACACAGGGGCCCCTCGTGCCTGCAGGTGACCACACAGGGGCCCCTCGTGCCTGCAGGTGACCACACAGGGGCCCCAGTGACATTAGGACCTGCTCCGGAGAGTGACCATAGATCAGGACATGGGGTGTCACATTCTGGGCCCCCGCAGATGTCGCCGAGTTATTATTGGCCCTGATGACAGTTTCTGCTCTGAGGTGATATTTACAGCTAAAAAAGAATGAAACATTGTGATGTAACCGCACTACACGTGTATATATATATATATACCCGCCCCTGTATACCTCAACGTATACTGTCCGGAGATGTCAAGTCGTAGTCATCTCAAGAGCTGCACTCACTATTCTCCTGTTACATCATGTCTTATCCTCCAGAGCTGCACTCACTATTCTGCTGTTACATCATGTCTTATCCTCCAGAGCTGCACTCACTATTCTCCTGTTACATCATGTCTTATCCTCCAGAGCTGCACTCACTATTCTCCTGTTACATCATGTCTCATCCTCAGAGCTGCACTCACTATTCTCCTGTTACATCATGTCTTATCCTCCAGAGCTGCACTCACGATTCTGCTGTAACATCATGTCTTATCCTCCAGAGCTGCACTCACTATTCTGCTGTAACATCATGTCTTATCCTCCAGAGCTGCACTCACTATTCTCCTGTTACATCATGTCTCATCCTCCAGAGCTGCACTCACTATTCTCCTGTTACATCATGTCTTATCCTCCAGAGCTGCACTCACTATTCTGCTGTAACATCATGTCTTATCCTCCAGAGCTGCACTCACTATTCTCCTGTTACATCATGTCTTATCCTCCAGAGCTGCACTCACTATTCTGCTGTAACATCATGTCTTATCCTCCAGAGCTGCACTCACTATTCTGCTGTAACATCATGTCTTATCCTCCAGAGCTGCACTCACTATTCTGCTGTAACATCATGTCTTATCCTCCAGTCACCTCTAGAGCTGTACTCTGCACTGCTGTTATCTTTGGATCCCATAGAAGTTACATTCATGTTTTTTCACTATGGATCGTAAGAGCGTTTTGTAACCATGATCAGAGAGACTCCTCCCACTCAGGGGTCACCAATACCTATCACACCCCCATGGAGGGGGCTCAGATCACTAAATTCTTTGATCAGCAGCACTCGGCCTCTTGTGCCTCTTAGTATGGGCCACAGAAGTGGTCTGCCACATGCTTGAGGTCCAAGACCAATGGCCCCGCCTACGAGGAGCTCCAGACCAATGCTGATGTACCTGTAGGACCCCAACATTTAGGGGTTCTGGAGCAATTGTGCATGATCACCGTCACACTGGTACAGAAGAGCCAGGACCACTTGAGGCAGAAGAGCCAGGACCACTTGAGGCAGAAGAGCCAGGACCACTTGGGGCAGAAGAGCCAGGACCACATGGGGCAGAAGAGCCAGGACCACATGGGGCAGAAGAGCCAGGACCACATGGGGCAGAAGAGCCAGGACCACATGGGGCAGAAGAGCCAGGACCACATGGGGCAGAAGAGCCAGGACCACATGGGGCAGAAGAGCCAGGACCACTTGGGGCAGAAGAGCCAGGACCACATGGGGCAGAAGAGCCAGGACCACATGGGGCAGAAGAGCCAGGACCACTTGGGGCAGAAGAGCCAGGACCACTTGGGGCAGAAGAGCCAGGACCACTTGGTGCAGAAGAGCCAGGACCACTTAGTGTACTTTTTCAACCTCTAAAACAGTGTTTCACAACCAGGGTGACTCCAGCTGTTGCAAAACTACAACTCCCAGTGTGCCCGGACAGACGAAGGCTTCCCTAAAACTTTAAAGGTGCATAGAGCCCAGGACCACCAACCATTGACCCAATCACCACTGATTTGTAAGTCCAATGCCCAGGAGGTGGTAATAATGGAGCTCCCCCTTGTGGTGAGGGTATAGAATGAGACGTGAATAGGTTCAGTATTAGCCCCCGTACAGTGTACACAGTTCCCCTGCTGTCACCATACACCAGGATTCACATTATAAAGGGACTTTATTGTCGGCACAGCAAGGATCAGCCCTCACTGAGCGCCCTCCAGCAGGGGGCGCCACTATTTACAGGAGTATAAATATCATGTGACACCCCGCTGTCTGCGCAGCACACTCCATTGTCTCTGGGGAAAGGGGGGATTGTTGGGTCACAGGAGGAGCTGGCGGACCACATGTATATCGTCCATCATTGCTGACCGCCGTCTAGTCCGGGAATATGTGCAGAGAAGCAGCGGAGGACCCCGGGGGGCCGCAAAAAAGGAGAAGGCAGAGGGGTCAGAGGCCTGAGAAGGAGGAGTGTGTCGGGAAGACGGGTCCATTCTCCTGCAGAAGAAACAAAAGTCAGGACGTTATGTCACTTCGGAAAGATCTAATGTGTCAATTATGCGCCACTTTCAATATCTCTGCTTGCTGTTCATAAACGCAGCAATAGCACAGAAAACTCTAGACCAGTGTTTTCTAACCAGGGGGCCTCCAGCTGTTGCAAAACTGCAATTCCCAGGATAACCAGACAGCCAACGGTTGTCCGGGCATGCTAGGAGTTGTTGTTTTGCAACAGCTGGAGGCCTCCTGGGTCGAAAAAAACTGGTCTAGACGGAAAGGTTTGACATTCACTGACACATTGTAACAAAGATATTCATTCCGTAGAAAACTGACACATTATGTTAGCAGGACTACGCTGTGAGGGTTAACAAAGCAAGTTTTCACTCACTGACAGCAAGAAGAGATCTTGAAAATAGGAAGAAGTTACAAAAACAATAATAATAATAATAAAAAAAAAAAAAGAAAATAGCAACAATTACACTGTATACTAAATACAATGTATCCAGAAAGTCTATAGCAGGGGTCTCAAACCCGCGGCCGGAATGAAAGTTTGTGGCCCGCACCAGGTAAGTGTAATTTGTATTGCCCGACGCCGGGGACATGCAGATCCGGGTGCCGGGAAGGTAACTTCTTTAGGTATTTAGCCCTGCTTCGGGTAAGCAGCACTAAATGCCGGAAGGCTTCACTTACCCCGCCCTCCTCCTCCCCGCCTCCGGTTGGCTGGCCGACCCGAGTCTGATGAGGGACGTCGAGCATATGACATCCCTCCGCAGACCCGCACAGGAGGACGTCAGTGACGTCACTCGTCAGGCCAGAGAGAAGCGCAGAGTAGGACAGGTAAGTGTGTCTGTGTGAGGATCGTGGGACGATGACAATACTACCTAATGTGGGGAACCTGCTTCCACCTAATGCGGGGAACCTGGTACTACCTAATGTGGGGAACCTGCTTCTACCTAATGCGGGGAACCTGCTTCCACCTAATGCGGGGAACCTGCTACCACCTAATGTGGGAAACCTGCTACTACCTAATGTGGGGAACCTGCTACTACCTAATGCGGGGAACCTGCTACTACCTAATGCGGGGAACCTGCTTCTACCTAATGCGGGGAACCTGCTACTACCTAATGCGGGGAACCTGCTACTACCTAATGCGGGGAACCTGCTACTACCTAATGCGGGGAACCTGCTACTACCTAATGCGGGGAACCTGCTTCCACCTAATGCGGGGAACCTGCTACCACCTAATGTGGGAAACCTGCTACTACCTAATGCGGGGAACCTGCTACTACCTAATGCGGGGAACCTGCTTCCACCTAATGCGGGGAACCTGCTACTACCTAATGTGGGGAACCTGCTTCTACCTAATGCGGGGAACCTGCTACTACCTAATGCGGGGAACTTGCTACTACCTAATGCGGGGAACCTGCTACTACCTAATGCGGGGAACCTGCTACTACCTAATGTGGGGAACCTACTACTACCTAATGTGGGGAACCTGCTACTACCTAATGTGGGGAACCTACTACTACCTAATGTGGGGAACCTGCTTCTACCTAATGCGGGGAACCTGCTACTACCTAATGTGGGGAACCTGCTACTACCTAATGTGGGGAACCTGCTACTACCTAATGTGGGGAACCTACTACTACCTAATGTGGGGAACCTGCTACTACCTAATGTGGGGAACCTGCTACTACCTAATGTGGGGAACCTGCTACTACCTAATGTGGGGAACCTGCTACTACCTAATGTGGGGAACCTGCTACTACCTAATGTGGGGAACCTGCTACTACCTAATGTGGGGAACCTGCTACTACCTAATGTGGGGAACCTGCTTCTACCTAATGTGGGGAGCCTGCTACTACCTAATGTGGGGAACCTGCTACTACCTAATGTGGGGAGCCTGCTACTACCTAATGTGGGGAGAGCCTGCTACTACCTAATGTGGGGAACCTGCTACTACCTAATGTGGGGAGCCTGCTACTACCTAATGTGGGGAACCTGCTACTACCTAATGTGGAGAGCCTGCTACTACCTAATGTGGGGAGCCTGCTACTACCTAATGTGGGGAGAGCCTGCTACTACCTAATGTGGGGAACCTGCTACTACCTAATGTGGGGAACCTGCTACTACCTAATGTGGGGAACCTGCTACTACCTAATGTGGGGAGCCTGCTACTACCTAATGTGGGGAACCTGCTACTACCTAATGTGGGGAACCTGCTTCTACCCAATGCGGGGAACCTGCTCCTACCTAATGCGGGGAACCTGCTCCTACCTAATGTGGGGAACCTGCTACTACCTAATGTGGGGAACCTGCTTCTACCTAATGTGGGGAACCTGCTACTACCTAATGTGGGGAACCTGCTACTGGAACCTGGATGATGAGGGGTGCATGATGGGGGCATTATATGTAAGGGACGCATGCGGCCCAGCCTCACCCAGCTGCTACCTCCAGTGGCCCCCAGATAATTTGAGACCCCTGGTCTATAGTGACTGAGGCTGTAGACTGGATGCATTGTATATAGTGACCGGGGGTGAAGACTTTCTGGATACATTGTATATAGTGACCGGAGGTGAAGACTTTCTGGATACATTGTATATAGTGATTGGGGGTGTGAAGACTTTCTGGATACATTGTATATAGTGACTGGGGGTGAAGACTTTCTGGATACATTGTATATAGTGACCAGGGGTGAAGACTTTCTGGATACATTGCATATAGTGATCGGAGGTGAAGACTTTCTGGATACATTGTATATAGTGACCCGGGGTGAAGACTTTCTGGATACATTGCATATAGTGATCGGAGGTGAAGACTTTCTGGATACATTGTATATAGTGACCGGGGGTGAAGACTTTCTGGATACATTGTATATAGTGACCGGGGTGAAGACTTTCTGGATACATTGTATATAGTGACCAGGGGTGAAGACTTTCTGGATGCATTGTATATAGTGACTGGGGGTGAAGACTATCTGGATCCATTGTATATAGTGACCGGAGGTGAAGACTTTCTGGATACACTGTATATAGTGACCGGGGGTGAAGACTTTCTGGATACATTGTATATAGTGACCGGGGTGAAGACTTTCTGGATACATTGTATATAGTGACCAGGGGTGAAGACTTTCTGGATGCATTGTATATAGTGACTGGGGGTGAAGACTATCTGGATCCATTGTATATAGTGACCGGAGGTGAAGACTTTCTGGATACACTGTATATAGTGACCGGGGGTGAAGACTTTCTGGATACATTGTATATAGTGACCAGGGGTGAAGACTTTCTGGATACATTGTATATAGTGACCGGGGGTGAAGACTTTCTGGATACATTGTATATAGTGACCGGGGGTGAAGACTTTCTGGATACATTGTATATAGTGACCAGGGGTGAAGACTTTCTGTATGCATTGTATATAGTGACTGGGGGTGAAGACTTTCTAGTTACATTGTATATAGTGACCGGAGGTGAAGACTTTCTGGATACACTGTATATAGTGACCGGGGGTGAAGACTTTCTGGATACATTGTATATAGTGACCAGGGGTGAAGACTTTCTGGATGCATTGTATATAGTGACCGGTGGTGAAGACATTCTGGATACATTGTATATAGTGACCGGGGGTGAAGACTTTCTGGATACATTGTATATAGTGACCGGGGGTGAAGACTTTCTGGATACATTGTATATAGTGATCGGGGGTGAAGACTTTCTGGATACATTGTATATAGTGACCGGGGGTGAAGACTTTCTGGATACATTGTATATAGTGACCGGGGGTGAAGACTTTCTGGAAACATTGTATATAGTGACTGGGGGTGAAAACTTTCTGGATACATTGTATATAGTGACCGGGGGGGGGGGGGGTGAAGACTTTCTGTATAACATTGTATATAGTGACTGGGAGTGAAGACTTTCTGGATACATTGTATATAGTGACCGGGGGTGAAGACTTTCTGGATACATTGTATATAGTGACAAGGGGGGGGGGGTAAAGATTTTCTGGATACATTGTATATAGTAATCGGGGGTGAAGACTTTCTGGATACATTGTATATAGTGACCGGGGGTGAAGACTTTCTGGATACACTGTAAATAGTGACCGGGGGTGAAGACTTTCTGGATACATTGTATATAGTGACCAGGGGTGAAGACTTTCTGGATACATTGTATATAGTGATCAGGGTGTGAAGACTTTCTGGATACATTGTATATAGTGATCGGGGGTGAAGACTTTCTGGATACATTGTATATAGTGACTGGGGGTGAAGACTTTCTGGATACATTGTATATAGTGATCAGGGTGTGAAGACTTTCTGGATACATTGTATATAGTGATTGGGGGTGAAGACTTTCTGGATACATTGTATATAGTGATCGGAGGTGAAGACTTTCTGGATCCAATGTGTCTTGTGGACGTCTCCTCTTTCTACACTCGTGGGGGAAGGAGCAGGAGACAATTATTCCTGCGGTTCGTGGAGAAGGAGTTTCTGGCATCTGTCACTGTGTCTCAGCAGATTGAGCAGAGTTGGACGCCATAAACCCATCTGGGCCACAGGCTTCTCCCAGCACCCATACAGCTCTATGATGTTCTTCTCTGATTCGCTGTCCTAGACCTCCCTGGAGGAGACACATCAAAAGGGGGAGGGTGGGTTCCTTTAACCCTGTGTTTCCTTTCTGTTGGCGGCATTGCTCTATTCTGCACATATCTTATACCACATGTGGTTCTCATCGGGTCACGCTGACACTTAAATGCTTCTGGTTTTGACATCTTAAAGACACAAAACCGCTGTTTTATGGCACCGGAAGACGTGGAAGCCAAAAAAAAGGTGAAATATTTGGATGCAGAGTCAATAACACGAGACCCTGGTCTTACCCGAGCGTCGTAATCCAGCACAAAAGGGGGGATCTCTATCTGGTCTGGGGAGATGGCGGTGAAGAGCTGGTGCAAGCTGTCAACATGGTGGACCTTATCCTTCAACCCAGAGATGGTAAAAGTCGTGAAGAACCAAGTGGACACCTGAACACAAAAAATATTTAATGTTAAATCAATGAAATTACATTAACCATGAGAACATTTAACAAGGAATATGTGCAGTACGCTGCGCTCCTCTCAACTTCCTAAAATCCCTATTACCTCAGGGATCTTATATTCACTCCCCTATTACATTCTGTTCTTTCCATACAATGGATCTAATCTTGACTCCTCACATGACTATTACTTCCTGTTCCTTTCTTAAAATGGATCTCGTCTTAGCTACCTAACAACCCTATTAGCTCCTGTCCTTCTCAGACACTAGATCTTGTGTTAGCTCCCTAACAACCCTATTAGCTCCTGTCCTTCTCAGACACTAGATCTCGTCTTAGCTCCCTAACAACCCTATTAGCTCCTGTCCTTCTCAGACACTAGATCTCGTCTTAGCTCCCTAACAACCCTATTAGCTCCTGTCCTTCTCAGACACTAGATCTCATCTTAGCTCCCTAACAACCCTATTAGCTCCTGTTCTCAGACACTAGATCTCATCTTAGCTCCCTAACAACCCTATTAGCTCTTGTCCTTCTCAGACACTAGATCTCCTCTTAGCTCCCTAACAACCCTATTAGCTCCTGTTCTCAGACACTAGATCTCATCTTAGCTCCCTAACAACCCTATTAGCTCTTGTCCTTCTCAGTACACTAGATCTCATCTTAGTTCCCTAACAACCCTATTAGCTCCTGTCCTTCTCTGACACTAGATCTAATCTTAGCTCCCTAACAACCCTATTAGCTCCTGTAGTTCTCAGACACTAGATCTTGTCTTAGCTCACTAACAACCCTATTAGCTCCTGTCCTTCTCAGACACTAGATCTCATCTAAGCTCCCTAACAACCCTATTAGCTCCTGTGCTTCTCAGACACTAGATCTCGTCTTAGCTCCCTAACAACCCTATTAGCTCCTGTCCTTCTCAGACACTAGATCTCATCTTAGCTCCCTAACAACCCTATTAGCTCCTGTTCTCAGACACTAGATCTCATCTTAGCTCCCTAACAACCCTATTAGCTCTTGTCCTTCTCAGACACTAGATCTCCTCTTAGCTCCCTAACAACCCTTTTAGCTCCTGTTCTCAGACACTAGATCTCATCTAAGCTCACTAACAACCCTATTAGCTCCTGTCCTTCTCAGTACACTAGATCTTGTGTTAGCTCCCTAACAACCCTATTAGCTCCTGTTCTCAGACACTAGATCTTGTGTTAGCTCCCTAACAACCCTATTAGCTCCTGTCCTTCTCAGACACTAGATCTCATCTTAGCTCCCTAACAACCCTATTAGCTCCTGTCCTTCTCAGACACTAGATCTTGTCTTAGCTCACTAACAACCCTATTAGCTCCTGTCCTTCTCAGACACTAGATCTCATCTAAGCTCCCTAACAACCCTATTAGCTCCTGTGCTTCTCAGACACTAGATCTCATCTTAGCTCCCTAACAACCCTATTAGCTCCTGTCCTTCTCAGACACTAGATCTCGTCTTAGCTCCCTAACAACCCTATTAGCTCTTGTCCTTCTCAGACACTAGATCTCCTCTTAGCTCCCTAACAACCCTTTTAGCTCCTGTTCTCAGACACTAGATCTCATCTAAGCTCACTAACAACCCTATTAGCTCCTGTCCTTCTCAGTACACTAGATCTTGTCTTAGCTCCCTCACACCCCATATATTTTCTGTTACTCTTATGCAATGGATTTTGTCTTTGTCCCATCACAACCCTGTTTCCCTTGTCTTACCTCCCTCACACCCCCAATACTTCCCATTACTTTTATGAAATGGATCTGATCTTGGCTCCCTCAATCTTCTCACAGAAGCAGTGTTTTATAGAAGTTTCACTGTAGTTCCTATTACTGTTATGCATGTTGACCAATAATCCTGTTACCCTTATTTTTCTATAAAATGGAACTCATTTTAGTTCCCTATCACCACTATTAGCTCACGCTCCTCTCAGACACTAGATCTCATCTTAGCTCCCTAATAACCCTTTTAGCTCACGCTCCTCTCAGACACTGGATCATTTCCTATTACTCTTTGCTCTCACAACTGTTGCCCTTGTTCCTTTTATAAAATGTATCTTATCTAAACTCCCTCACAACCAACCCATCTTAACTTCCCATTACTTTCACACAATGGATCTGGTCTTGGCTCCCTCACAATCCTGTTATCCTTATTCTTTTTCATAAAACAAATCTAATCTGAACTCCCTTACAACCCAATTACAGTGAAACCACTTTGAGAAGACCACCAAAAATTGCATTGAAAAGCAGACACCAGATATTGTCTTAGCTCCCTGCCACCCTAATACTTCTTGTTACTCTCTGACCACCATTACCCCTTGTTCCTTTTATAAAATAAAAGTCGTCCTTGCTCCCTCACAACCCAAATTATTTCTGATCCTTTCATACAATGTATCTGGTTTTAACTTCCTTAAACCTGTTCCCTCATGCTCCTACACATTGGATCTAGCCTCTCATACACTGAATTTGGTCTTACCCCCCTTACATCTCCAATCTCCTGTGCTCCTTAAAGGGGTATCCAGGGTTTATACATCTTAACCCCTATCCAAAGGATAGGGGATAAGATGTGTGATCGCAGGGGTCCCACCTCTGGGGGCTGCTTCTGAGAAGGGGACGTGACATCATGGTCACGCCCCCTTGTGATACCACACCCCCTCCATTCATGTATATGGGAGGGGTCATGATGGCCGTTACGTCCCCTCCCATAGACATGAATGGAGGTGGCGTTGCGTGACATCACGTCCCCGTCTTGGAAGCAGCACCTGGCACAGAATGCCGAGGGCTGCACCGAGATCACGGGGGTCCTTAGTGGCGGGACCCCTGTGATCATACATCTTATCCCCTATCCTTCAGAATCATCAATGCCCAGTATAACCCAGACCCGCGGTCTAGGAATCGTCATATAAATGTTCTCTCTCTCCTGACAATCTGCCCTCTATACGCCCTCGGCTCTGTTATCTATTACGTGTTCTTCCAGTATACGACGTAAGCGTCGCAGCACAAACTGTTGCAGATTCACGCCAGTGTGAACATCAGATGTTCTTGTAAAAATTTGTTAACATCAGCAAAGTCAATCTGGACGAGAACATCAAAGAAAACCCGTACGCTCCAGTTCACACTGCGGTGGCCAGATGCTGTGTGATCAAACATGGTGGCTGCAGGGTTCTCTGATCAGAATTAACCCTTTCCTCAATATGGTAATGAGATAAGTGGTCACGAGTGACCACAGAAGGGAAAGAAAAGTCAATCTCAGACTAAAAGCTAAAAAAGACTTAAAAAAAATCTCCCCCACTTCAGCGCAGGACACAACTCTCACAGGTCTCAATAAGTGGCGTATCTGGTTGGCTCTGGTTTTACATAATCTAAACTTAACTCCCTCACTGCCCTGTTGCCTCCGGATCTTTGTTGCTCTACTTTCTTATTACCTTTATGTTACAATCACTTAACCTACATTTCTTCTACATTCCTTTTTCGCTTCCTCGTTCCTTTTTTATCCTTTAAGATGCAGGATCTTATCTTAGTCCATTCAATGTCTTTTACTTTCTGTTACTCTAGAACACTTGATTCTGTCTTAAAGGGGTACTCCACTGCCCCACCGTCCGGAACGTTTAGTTCAGAACGCTGGGTGCGGGGGTCGTGACGTCACACCCCCTCAATGCAAGTCTATGGGAGGGGGAGTGATGTCAGTCACGCCCCCTCCCATAGACTTGCATTGAGGGGGCGTGGTGTGACGTCATTACCCCCGCAGCCCGTACCCAGCATTCGGAACTAAATGTTCTGGACACTGGGGCAGTGGAGTACACCTTTAACTCCTTCGTACCCATACTATTTCTAGATTCTAAAATCTTTCACACCCATATTACCTTCCTCAATGGATCTTGCTGTAGTCCCCCTCCCCCCCCCCCCCCCCTATTCTCTTTTCCTCCATACATTCTGTCTAAGCTAATTTACACCCCTATTACCTTGTATTTCACAACGGATCTTGTTATAGCCCTCCACTATCTCCTAAACCTCCAAACATCCTGTCTAAGCTCCATTACACCCCTATTACCTTGTATCCCTCAATAGATCTTGCTGTAGCCCCATACTATCTCCTATACCCCCATACATCCTGTCTAAGCTCCCTTATACACCTATTACTATGTATTCCTCAATTGATCTTGCTGTAGCCCCCTACTATGTCCTCTATCTCCATACCTCCTATCTAAGCTCCCTTATATCCCTATTACTTTGCATTTCATAATGGATCTTGCTGTAAGCCCCTACTATACCCTTTACCTCCATACACCTTATCTAAGCTCCCTTATACACCTATTACTATGTATTCCTCAATTGATCTTGCTGTAGCCCCCTACTATGTCCTATAGCTCCATACCTCCTATCTAAGCTCCCTTACACCCCTATTACCTTGTATTCCTCAATGTATCTTGCTGTAGCCCCCTTATTGTCTCCTATAACTTCATACCTCCTATCTAAGATCCATTACACCCCTATTACCTTGTATCCCTCAATAGATCTTGCTGTAGCCCCTTACTATGTCCTATACCCCCATACATCCTGTCTAAGCTCCTTTATACCCCTATTACTATGTATCCCTCAATTGATCTTGCTGTAGCCCCCTACTATGTCCTATATCTACATACCTCCTATCTAAGCTCCCTTATATCCCTATTACTATGTATTCCTCAATAGATCTTGCTGTAGCCCCCTACTATCTCCTATACCCCCATACATCCTGTCTAAGCTCCCTTATATCCCTATTACTATGTATTCCTCAATTGATCTTGCTGTAGCCCACTACTATGTCCTATATCTCCATACCTCCTATCTAAGCTCCCTTATATCCCTATTACTATGTATTCCTCAATTGATCTTGCTGTAGCCCCCTACTATGTCATATCTCCATACCTCCTATCTAAGCTCCCTTATACCCCTATTACTTTGCATTTCATAATGGATCTTGCTGTAAGCCCCTACTATACCCTTTACCTCCATACACCTTATCTAAGCTCCCTTATACCCCTATTACGATGTATTTCTTAATGGATCTTACTGTAGCCCTCCACTATGTCCTATACCTCCATACATCCTGTCTAAGTTTCCTTATACCCCTATTACTACAGTCATGGCTGTAAATGTTGGCACCCCTGAAATTTTTCAAGAAAATGAAGTATTTCCCACAGGAAAGGATTGCAGTAACACAGGTTTTGCTATACACATGTTTATTCCCTTTGTGTGTATTGGAACTAAACCAAAAAAGGGAGTAAAAAAAGCAAATTGGACATAATGTCACCAAACTCCAAAAATGGTCTGGACAAAATTATTGGCCCCTTTCAAAATTGTGGATAAATAAGATTGTTTCCAGCATGTGATGTTCCTTTATACTCACCTGGGGCAAGTAACAGGTGTGGGCAATATAAAAATCACACCTGACAGCAGATAAAAAGGAGAGAAGTTCACTTAGTCTTTGCATTGTGTGTCTGTGTGTGTCACACTAAGCATGGACAACAGAAAGAGGAGAAGAGAACTGTCTGAGGACTTGAGAACCAAAATTTTGGAAAAATATCAACAATCTCCAGGTTACAAGTCCATCTCCAGAGATCTAGATTTGCCTTTGTCCACAGTGCGCAACATTATCAAGAAGATTGTAACCCATGGCACTGTAGATAATCTCCCTGGGCGTGGACGGAAGAGAAAAACTGATGAAAGGTGTCAATGCAGGATAGTCTGAATGGTGAATAAGCAGCCCCAAACAAGTTCCAAAGATATTCAAGCTGTCCCGCAGGCTCAGGGAGCATCAGTGTCAGCGCGAACTATCCGTCCACATTTAAATGAAATGAAACGCTATGGAGGAGACCCAGGAGGACCCCACTATGGAGGAGACCCAGGAGGACCCCACTATGGAGGAGACCAAGGAGGACCCCACTATGGAGGAGACTCAGGAGGACCCCACTATGGAGGAGACCCGGGAGGACCCCACTATGGAGGAGACCCAGGAGGACCCCACTATGGAGGAGACCCAGGAGGACCCCACTATGGAGGAGACCCGGGAGGACCCCACTATGGAGGAGACCCAGGAGGACCCCACTATGGAGGAGACCCAGGAGGACCCCACTATGGAGGAGACCCAGGAGGACCCCACTATGGAGGAGACCCAGGAGGACCCCACTATGGAGGAGACCCAGGAGGACCCCACTATGGAGGAGACCCAGGAGGACCCCACTATGGAGGAGACCCAGGAGGACCCCACTATGGAGGAGACCCAGGAGGACCCCACTATGGAGGAGACCCAGGAGGACCCCACTATGGAGGAGACCCAGGAGGACCCCACTGCTGACACAAACATAAAAAAGCGAGACTACACTTTACCAAAATGAACTTGAGTAACCAAAATCCTTCTGTGAAAACGTCTTGTGGACAGATGAGACCAAGATAGAGCTTTTTGGTAAAGCCCATCATTCTACTGTTTACCGAAAACGGAATGAGGCCTGCAAAGAAAAGAACACAGAACCTACAGTGACATATGGGGGAGGTCAGTGATGTTTTGGGTTGTTTTGCTGCCTTTGGCACTGGGGGCCTTGAATGTGCACAAGACATCATGAAATCTGAGGATTACTAATGGATTTTGGGTCACACTGTACAGCCCAGTGTCAGAAAGCTGGGTTTGCGTCCAAGATGACCCCAAACATACGTCAAAAAGCCCCCAGAAATGGATGGTAAAAAAGCACTGGAGAGTTCTGAAGTGTCAGCAATGAGTCCAGATCTAAATCCCATTGATCACCTGTGGAGAGATCTTATAATTACTGTTGGGAAAAGGCGCCTTCCAATAAGTAGAGACCTGGAGCAGTTTGTAAAGGAAGAGTGGTCCAACATTCCGGCTGAGAGGTGTAAGAAGATTATTGATGCTTATAGGAAGAGTGGTCCAACATCCCGGCTGAGAGGTGTAAGAAGCTTATTGATGCTTATAGGAAGAGTGGTCCAACATTCCGGCTGAGAGGTGTAAGAAGCTTATTGATGGTTATAGGAAGACACTGATTTCACTTATTTTTTTCCAAAGGGTGTACAACCAAATATTAAGTTAAGGGGCCAATAATTTTGTCCAGCCCATTTTTGGAGTTTGGTGACAATATGTCCAATTTGCTTTTTTTCCTCCCATTTTTGGTTTAGTTCCAATACACACAAAGGGAATAAACATGTGTATAGCAAAACCTGTGTTACTGCAATCCTTTCCTGTGAGAAATACTTCATTTTTTTTTAAAAACTTCAGGGGTGCCAACATTTATGACCATGACTGATCTTGCTGTAGCCCCCTACTATCTCCTATACTTCATACATCCTATCTAAGCTCCCTTACACCCCTATTACCTTGCATTTCATAATGGATCTTGCTGTAGCCCCTTATTACCTTTACATCTTGTCTACAAACAGAACAAAAACCTGCTAAAATAGCAATCCCACAAAGCCCTGATCACAAGGACGGCCTTCCTCTCCTCAGCTCTGTATAGAGGAGTTATCACGGTACCACGGGCTGACACACCGCGTTATCCACAGCACAATCAGTGCAATGTGTTCTGGTTACGTTGCAGACAAAAGGGTCAACAACGAGAGCAACAAGAGCATCTGTCAACCTTGTACTGATCCTCATACAGATTTTATTGCTCTAATAAAACCTCCGCAGTGTTACACAATCACAGGACAAGACGTGTGCCATTACATGCGGTTCTGGCTGAAAGGCACAAAGGCCCACATTTACTCCAGGTTCTGGACTTAACGCTGCCAAAAAGAAAAAAAAAACTGTAATTGATGATATAAGATGTCATGGCACATATAACTTCTTACACCTTCAGGCTCCTATTTCCCTTTCTTGTTACATATTAGATCTTGTTTTTATTTATATAATATCCTTATTACTTCCTGTTCCCATCATAAATCAATCTTAGCTCCCTCACACCCCTAAAACATCCTGTTCCTACTGTAGATCTGGTCTTAGCTCTCTCACACCCCTAATACTGTTCTGTTCCTGCAACAGATCTGATCTTATCTCCCTCACACCCCTAATACTGTTCTGTTCCTGCAACAGATCTGATCTTATCTCCCTCACACCCCTAATACTGTTCTGTTCCTGCAACAGATCTGATCTTATCTCCCTCACACCCCTAATACTGTTCTGTTCCTGCAACAGATCTGATCTTATCTCCCTCACACCCCTAATACTGTTCTGTTCCTGCAACAGATCTGATCTTATCTCCCTCACACCCCTAATACTGTTCTGTTCCTGCAATAGATCTGGTCTTAGCTCCCTCACACCCCTAATACCTCCTGTTCTGTCCCTACAATACATATGGTCTTAGCTCCCTCACACCCCTAATACCTCCTGTTCTGTTCCTACAGTAGATCTGGTCTTAGCTCCCTCACACCCCTAATACCTCCTGTTCTGTTCCTACAATAGATCTGGTCTTAGCTCCCTCACACCACTAATAACTCCTGTTCTGTTCCTACAATATATATGGTCTTAGCTCCCTCACACCACTAATACCTCCTGTTCTGTTCCTACAATACATATGGTCTTAGCTCCCTCACACCCCTAATACCTCCTGTTCTGTTCCTACAATAGATCTGTTCTTAGCTCCCTCACACCACTAATACCTCCTGTTCTGTTCCTACAATAGATCTGTTCTTAGCTCCCTCACACCACTAATACCTCCTGTTCTGTTCCTATAATAGATCTGGTCTTAGCTCCCTCACACCCATAATACCTCCTGT
The DNA here is from genome assembly GCF_029499605.1 of Hyla sarda. Classification (NCBI taxonomy): domain Eukaryota; kingdom Metazoa; phylum Chordata; class Amphibia; order Anura; family Hylidae; genus Hyla; species Hyla sarda. The sequence goes on from NW_026610581.1 coordinate 169,903, forward strand.
TCTGTTCCTACAATAGTTCTGATCTTATCCACCTCAGACCCCTAATACCTCCTGTTCTGTTACTAGAGTAGATCTGGTCTTAGCTCCCTCACACCCATAATACATCCTGTTCTGTTCCTACAATAGTTCTGATCTTATCCACCTCAGACCCCTAATGCCTCCTGTTCTGTTACTACAGTAGATCTGGTCTTAGCTCCCTCACACCCCTAATACCTCCTGTTCTGTTCCTACAATAGATCTGGTCTTAGCTCCCTCAGACCCGTTATACCTCCTGTTCTGTTCCTACAATATATATGGTCGTGGCTCCCTTAGACCCCTAATACCTCCTGTTCTGTCCCTACAATAGATCTGGTCTTAGCTCCCTCAGACCCCTAATACCTCCTGTTCTGTTCCTACAATAGATCTGGCCTTAGCTCCCCCATACCCCTAATACCTCCTGTTCTGTTCCTACAATAGATCTGGTCTTAGCTCCCTCAGAACTCAAATACCTCCTGTTATGTTCCTACAGTAGGTCTGGTCTTAGCTCCCCCACACCCCTAATACCTCCTGTTCTGTTCCTACAGTAGATCTGGTCTTAGCTCCCTCACACCACTAATACCTGCTGTTCTGTTCCTACAGTAGAACTGGTCTTAGCTCCCTCAGACCCCTAATACCTCCTGTTCTGTTCCTACAATAGATCTGGTATTAGCTCCCTCAGACCCCTAACACCTCCTGTTCTGTTCCTCAATAGATCTGGTCTTAGCTCCCTCAGACCCCTAATACCTCCTGCTCTGTTACTCAATAGATCTGGTCTTAGCTCCCTCAGAACTCAAATACCTCCTGTTATGTTCCTACAGTAGGTCTGGTCTTAGCTCCCCCACACCCCTAATACCTCCTGTTCTGTTCCTACAGTAGATCTGGTCTTAGCTCCCTCACACCACTAACACCTGCTGTTCTGTTCCTACAGTAGATCTGGTCTTAGCTCCCTCAGACCCCTAATACCTCCTGTTCTGTTCCTACAATAGATCTGGTCTTCGCTCCCTCACACCCCTAATACCTCCTGTTCTGTTCCTACAATAGATCTGGTCTTAGCTCCCTCACACCACTAATACCTCCTGTTCTGTTCCTACAATATGTATGGTCTTCGCTCCCTCACACCCCTAATACCTCCTGTTCTGTTCCTACAATAGATCTGGTCTTAGCTCCCTCAGACCCCTAATACCTCCTGTTCTGTTCCTACAATAGATCTGGTCTTAGCTCCCTCACACCACTAATACCTCCTGTTCTGTTCCTACAATATGTATGGTCTTAGCTCCCTCACACCCCTAATACATCCTGTTCTGTTCCTACAATAGATCTGGTCTTAGCTCCCTCACACCACTAATACCTCCTGTTCTGTTCCTACAATATATATGGTCGTGGCTCCCTTAGACCCCTAATACCTCCTGTTCTGTCCCTACAATAGATCTGGTCTTAGCTCCCTCAGACCCCTAATACCTCCTGTTCTGTTCCTACAATAGATCTGGCCTTAGCTCCCCCATACCCCTAATACCTCCTGTTCTGTTCCTACAATAGATCTGGTCTTAGCTCCCTCAGAACTCAAATACCTCCTGTTATGTTCCTACAGTAGGTCTGGTCTTAGCTCCCCCACACCCCTAATACCTCCTGTTCTGTTCCTACAGTAGATCTGGTCTTAGCTCCCTCACACCACTAATACCTGCTGTTCTGTTCCTACAGTAGAACTGGTCTTAGCTCCCTCAGACCCCTAATACCTCCTGTTCTGTTCCTACAATAGATCTGGTATTAGCTCCCTCAGACCCCTAACACCTCCTGTTCTGTTCCTCAATAGATCTGGTCTTAGCTCCCTCAGACCCCTAATACCTCCTGCTCTGTTACTCAATAGATCTGGTCTTAGCTCCCTCAGAACTCAAATACCTCCTGTTATGTTCCTACAGTAGGTCTGGTCTTAGCTCCCCCACACCCCTAATACCTCCTGTTCTGTTCCTACAGTAGATCTGGTCTTAGCTCCCTCACACCACTAACACCTGCTGTTCTGTTCCTACAGTAGATCTGGTCTTAGCTCCCTCAGACCCCTAATACCTCCTGTTCTGTTCCTACAATAGATCTGGTCTTCGCTCCCTCACACCCCTAATACCTCCTGTTCTGTTCCTACAATAGATCTGGTCTTAGCTCCCTCACACCACTAATACCTCCTGTTCTGTTCCTACAATATGTATGGTCTTCGCTCCCTCACACCCCTAATACCTCCTGTTCTGTTCCTACAATAGATCTGGTCTTAGCTCCCTCAGACCCCTAATACCTCCTGTTCTGTTCCTACAATAGATCTGGTCTTAGCTCCCTCACACCACTAATACCTCCTGTTCTGTTCCTACAATATGTATGGTCTTAGCTCCCTCACACCCCTAATACATCCTGTTCTGTTCCTACAATAGATCTGGTCTTAGCTCCCTCACACCACTAATACCTCCTGTTCTGTTCCTACAATATATATGGTCGTGGCTCCCTTAGACCCCTAATACCTCCTGTTCTGTTCCTACAATAGATCTGGACTTAGCTCCCTTAGACCCCTAATACCTCCTGTTCTGTTCCTACAATATGTATGGTCTTAGCTCCCTCACACCCCTAATACCTCCTGTTCTGTTCCTACAGTAGATCTGGTCTTAGCTCCCTTAGACCCCTAATAACTCCTGTTCTGTTCCTACAATAAATCTGGATCCAGAGATATGCAGCTACACCTCAGCCTCTCAGACACACCTGTGCAGCGGACGCGCCGGCACCGCCCCAGCTTCCATTAAGTGCATCCAACCAAATGAAACCGATGTCCAGCACTAGGTGATCCAATAAAATCTTGCCTTTATTGGAGATTCACAAATTCATGGGATAAGAAACAGGTACATGAAAACTTCTAGAAATCTACCTGTGTCTTATCCCATGAATTTGTGAATCTCCAATAAAGGCAAGATTTTATCAGATCACCTAGAGCTGGACATCGATTTCTTTTGCTCAAATACAATAAATCTGGTCTTAGGTTCAAACCCCTTTGATTGACACAGCTGCACCTCCCCCTTGAATGGGTATCTCTTTCCAGCAAGTGCCAGTTAGTGGTGGGGGTAGCAGGGGGTGGGACACCTAAAAATCACATGTCAGGTTAATTAAAAAATTAGCTGATTTCTTCAAAAAACAGCGCCACCCCTATCCCTTAGGTTGTGTGCGGTATTGCAGTTCAGCTCCATTGAAATTAATGGAGACAAGTTGCGGTGGTGCTGTTTTTTTTAACAAAAGACATGGCAAAAGGCTTGATCAGAGTTCTGAAGTCCCCAGGAATTTTTAGATCAGCTGTTGGCTGTCCGGGCATGCTGGGAGTTGTAGTTTGCAACAGCTGGAGGCAACCTGGTTGGGAAACACTGATTTAGATATACAGTGGGGCAAAAAAGTATTTAGTCAGCCACCAATTGTACAAGTTCTCCCACTTATAAAGATGAGAGGCTGTAATTATCATCATAGGTTATAACCTCAACTATGAGAGACAGAATGAGAAAAAAAATCCATAAAATCCCATTGTCTGATTATTAAAGAATTTATTTGCAAATTATGGTGGAAAATAAGTATTTGGTCACCTACAAACAAGAAGATTTCTGGCTCTCACAGACCTGTAACTTCTTCTTTAAGAGTCTCCTCTGTCCTCCACCCGTTACCTGTATTAATGGATCCTGTTTGAACTTGTTATCAGTATAAAAGACACCTGTCCACAACCTCAAACAGTCACACTCCGAACTCCACTATGGCCAAGACCAAAGAGCTGTCGAAGGACACCAGAAACAAAATGGTAGGCCTGCACCAGGCTGGGAAGACTGAATCTGCAATAGGTAAGAAGCTTGATGTGAAGAAATCAACTGTGGGAGCAATTATTAGAAAATGGAAGACGTACAAGACCACTGATAATCTCCCTCCATCTGGGGATCAAAGCAAGATCTCACCCCATGGTGTCAAAATGATCACAAGAGCGGTGAGCAAAAATCCCAGAACCACACGGGGGGACCTAGTGAATGACCTGCAGAGAGCTGGGACCAAAGTAACAAAGGCTTCCATCAGTAACACACTACACCGCCAGGGTCTCGAATCATGCATTGCCAGACATGTCCCTCTGCTTAAGCCAGTACATGTCCGGGCCTGTCTGAAGTTTGCTAGAGAGCATTTGGATGATCCAGAAGAGGATTGGGAGAATGTCATATGGTCAGATGAAACCAAAGTAGAACTTTTCGGTAAAAACTCAATTCGTCGTGTTTGGAGGAGAAAGAATGCTGAGTTGCATCCAAAGAACACCATACCTACTGTGAAGCATGGGGGGTAGAAACATCATGCTTTGGGGCTGTTTTTCTGCTAAAGAACAAGGACGACTGATCCATGTAAAGGAAAGAATGAATAGGGCCATGTATCGTGAGATTCTGAGTGAAATCCTCCTTCCATCAGCAAAGGCATTGATGATATAACGTGGCTGGGTCTTTCAGAATGACAATGATCCCAAACACACCGCCTGGGCAAAGAAGGAGTGGCTTCGTAAGAAGCATTTCAAGGTCCTGGAGTGTCCTAACTAGTCTCCAGATCTCAACCCCATAGAAAACCTTTGGAGGGAGTTAAAAGTCCGTGTTGCCCAGCGACAGCCCCAAAACATCACTGCTCTAGAGGAGATTTGCATGGAGGAATGGGCCAAAATGCCAGCAACAGTGTGTGAGAACCTTGTGAAGACAGAAAACATGTGACCTCTGTCATTACCAACAAAGGGGATATAACATATTATATAAGTATTGAGATGAACTTTTCTTATTCACCAAATACTTATTTTCCACCATAATTTGCAAATAATTCTTTAATAATCAGACAATGTGATTTTATGGATTTCTTTCTCATTCTGTCTCTCATAGTTGAGGTTATAACCTATGATGATAATTACAGCCTCTCATCTTTATAAGGGGGAGAACTTGTACAATTAGTGGCTGACTAAATACTTTTTTGCCCCACTGTAGCTGAAACAAAACATGTATGAATAAGTGGAATCTGACAACAAAGAAACCTCTAGGATCGTGTTAAACTTAATTTACTGCACTGCTGCGAAAAAGCCTGATCACCTCACCTTACTGCTGTGGGGGTGAAACTCACCTTAGATCGAAATGTCGGATGGACGAAGTAAAGAGCCTTCAAGTTCTTCTTATATCTATAAAGATTAAAAAAAGAAGATGGAGCAGAGCCAATGTAATAAAATAAGATTAACTCCACAATACAAAGAATATCCCTTTAAATCTTTGAGGAAGGGGTCAATGTTTTTTAAATGTTTTTTTTTTTTAGATTTTTTTACCCTTTGCATATTTTGGCATTGATAACTTTTTATTGTTATTGGCTGCGGCTGTACAAGGCTTTGTTCTCGCAGGACAATCTGTACTTTATGTCGGCGCCTTTTTTTGGCTCGTATACATTATGGTTTATATTTATCTTTATTTTTGCAAAAACACAAAAATAAAGTGTCCACTTTATTAGATACACCTAATCTATGAGTTGGTAATACAAATAAATATATATACAACCAATGACATGGCAGGAACTTAATGCATTTAGGCATGTAGACGTGGTGAAGACAACCGATCATTAGAATGGGGAAGGAAGGAGATATAAGTGAATGGTATACAGAAAATGGTCTGAAAAAGAGAGACTATTCAGTGAGTGGCAACTGTGTGGAGGAAAATGCCTTGTTGGTGTCAGAGAAGAATGGGCAGACTGGTTTGAGATGACGGAAAGGCAACAAGAAGTCAAATAACCACAAGGTCTGCAGAACACAACCTCTGAACCCACAACATGTTCGGCCTTAAAGCAGATGGGTTACAGCAGAAGAACACACCAGGGGCCACTCCTGTCAGCTAAGGACAGGAAACTGAGGCCACAATTCATACAGAAAAAGGAGATTTTTTAACACTTACCGTAAAATCTCTTTCTCGAAGGATCCATTGGGGGACACAGACCGTGGGTGTATCTTGCTGTCTCTAGGTGGTGACACTATGGTGATAAAAAAAGTCAGCTCCTCCCAGCAGGATACACCCGCCTTCAGGCTCTGAGCTAATCAGTTTAAGTTCCAGAGCAATAGGAGGAGACCAATAGGTCAAGAAAAACCCAAAACTGTCCGAGAACCAGAAGAAAAAACATAACTGAACACACCCTCGGACAGAGAACCAAGGGAAAAAAAACAAAAAAGGGCGGGAGCTGTGTCCCCCAATGGATCCTTCAAGAAAGATTTTACGGTAAGTGTTAAAAAAATCTCCTTTTCTCTATCGGCTCCATTGGGGGACACAGACAGTGGGACGTACCAAAGCCGTCGCCTGGGTGGGCAGATAAGTAATCAGGCAGACGGCTGATCCACTGCCGCCTGCAACACCTTACGCCCCAGGGAAGCGTCAGCCGATGCGAAAGTATGAACTCGATAAAACCTCGAGAAAGTGTGCAAAGACAACCAGGTAGCCGCCTTGCAAATCTGCGAGGCCGAGGCTCTATTCTGGAGAGCCCAGGATGCCCCGACAGAACGAGTGGAATGAGCCACAACCCTGAAAGGAGGAATCTTCCCCTTACAGCGATAGGCTTCCGAAATGGCAGACCAAATCCACCTAGAAATGGTGGCCATGGAAGCAGGTTGTCCCTTGCGACGACCCTCCATCAGGACGAAAAAGGAATCACACTGACGAAAGGAAGAAGTGATGGAGAGATAAGACTGAACGGCCCGAACTACATCCAGTTTGTGTAGTAAGCGCTCCTTAGGGTGAGAAGGAGCCGGGCAAAATGACGGGAGGGCAATATCCTCATTGAGATGAAAGGCCGAGACCACCTTAGGTAAAAAGGAAGGGTCTGGCCGGAAAACGACCTTGTCCTGGTGAATCACCAGAAATGGAGAACGGCAGGAAAGGGCTGCCAATTCAGAAACCCTCCGGATGGAGGTGATAGCCACCAGAAACGCCACCTTGCAAGAAAGGAGGCGGAGGCGGAGAGACACCTCTCTCAGGGGCTCAAAGGGTGCACCCTGGAGGGCACTCAGAACCAAATTCAAGTCCCAAGGGGGAGAAGGTGACCGATAAGGAGGAACGGCATGCGCCACTCATTGCAGAAAGGTCCGGACATGAGGATTAGAAGCCAGGGGCCGCTGGAAAAGAACAGTAAGGGCCAAAACCTGACCCTTAAGAGAACTGAGAGACAACCCCAGTTCCAACCCCGACTGCAAAAAGGAGAGAAGACGGGGAACAGAGAAGGTCACCGGGGAGAAGTCTTGTACTTCACACCAACGAAAATAAGAACTCCAAGTTCGGTGGTAAATCCTTGCAGAGGAGGGCTTACGAGCCTTGAGCATGGTGCGAATGACTTGGGAAGAGAACCCGCGGGCCCTCAAAACCGCGATCTCAACCGCCACGCCGTCAAATGCAGCGACTGTAAATTGGGGTGGCAAAGAGGACCCTGAGAGAGCCTGACTACGTCGGCGTACCACGACCTTCGGGGCCAATCTGGAGCTACCAGAATGGCAGGGACGCCCTCTGCCTTGAGCTTCCTCAGCACCCTGGGAAGAAGCGGAAGAGGAGGGAACAGATAGGGTATGGCATCACTAGGGCATCCACGGCCAGAGCCTGAGGGTCCCGGGACTTGGACACAAACGGAAGGATCTTCCGATTGTGCCGGGACGCGAAGAGGTCCACGTCCGGAATGCCCCAGAGGTGCGCGAAGACCTCTGGATGTAGAGACCACTCGCCGGGGTCGGATGAGGACCGACTGAGGAAGTCCGCTTCCCAGCTGAGCACCCCCAGGATGTGAATCGCCGAAATGGCCGGAACCTTGCTCTCCCCCCAGGAGAGAATCTTGGTCACCTCGGCTATGGCTGCCGAGCTGCGAGTGCCGCCCTGACGATTTTTGTACGCAACTGCCGTGGCATTGTGGGACTGGACAGGATGGGACTGAAGATGGGACTCCCAATGAAGAAGACAAAGAAGAATCGCCCGTAATTCCAATATGTTTATCGGAAGAAGGGTCTCCTGGGGAGACCAGAGTCCCTGAACCGTCCAATCTCTGAACACGCCGCCCCAGCCCAACAGGCTGGCATCCGTCGTAACAACTTGACAGTGAAGGGGAAGAAACGATCGCCCTTGGAGAAGAAGGGGGGAGCGGAGCCACCAGAGCAGAGACTGACGGACCCTGAGAGGGAGAACAATCTGACGATCGAGGGACAGAGGAGACCTGTTCCACCGAGAGAGAATCGCCAGTTGGAGGGGACGGTAATGAAACTGGGCAAAAGGTACGGCCTCCATAGTTGCCACCATCCGACCCAGGACTTCCATACAAGTGCGGATGGAGACTGATACCTGGGTCCGAAGGGAGGACTGACTTATCCTGGTTGACCATCCACCCGAAGCGAGTCAGAGTTTGGAGAGTGATGTCCAGATTCTCCAGAGTCTGGGCCCTGGTTGGAGCCTTGATGAGAAGGTCGTCCAGATAGGGTATCACTGAGATTCCCCTCGACCGTAACCGGCCCATCACTGGCGCAAGCACCTTTGTAAAGACCCGAGGAGCCGTGGCAAGACCGAAAGAGAGGGCTACAAATTGAAAGTGCCCCTCCGGAACCGCAAAGCGGAGGTACCGATGATGGCCCGGAAATATTGCCACATGGAGGTAGGCATCCTTGATGCCCACCGACGAAAGGAACTCTCCTTGTTCCAGGGACGCCACTACCGAACGGAGGGATTCCATTAGGAAGTGGCGGATGAGAAGATGAAGATTGAGACGCTTGAGGTCCAAAATTGGACGCACAGAACCGTCCTTCTTGGGGACCACAAAAAGATTTGAATAGAAACCCCGAAAACGTTCCCCTGAAGGAACAGGAACGATAACCCCCTGGAGAAGCAGAGACTGGAGAGCCGCTCGAAACTGCTTCGCCAGAGGAGGAGACCAGGGGGCCCGGGATCGAAAAAAGCGATCCCTCGGAAGGGATGCAAATTCGATCCGGTAACCGTTGGACACCACGTCCCTGACCCAAGAGTCTTGAATGTGAGAGGTCCAAATGTCTCGAAAAAGTAAGAGACGACCTCCCACCCGAGAAGAAACCGCGGGTGGGGCCTCACTTCATGCAGAAGTGGGCTTGCGGTTGCCTGATTTGGGCGCAAAACGGCCGGAGCGGTTGGAGTCCGACTTCCAAGACGGACGAGCCCGGAACGAGGGAGCCTTCTTGTCCCGCGAGGGCGCCTGCCCGGATCCCTTGTTGGAGCTGGAGGTCCGAAAGGACCGAAAGGAAAAGGCCTTCCTTTGGGAAGTAGGGGGAGCCTTATTTTGAGGTAACAAGGAACTCTTACCTCCCGTTGCCTCGGAGATAATCTCATCAAGGCGTTTGCCAAAAAGACGGCCACCCATAAAGGGAAGCTCAGTGAGAGATCTTTTGGAAGCGGCATCCGCATTCCAAGCCTTAAGCCACATAGAGCGGCGGAGAGCCGCTAGATGACCCACAGCATAGGCAGAAGAACGGGCTGCCTGCATGGAAGCTGCGCACAGAAAATCCCCGGCTTTAGAGCATTGAAGAGCCAAAGCAGATAGATAATCCGGGGGGGATCCCGCTAAGATATCCTGATGGAGCTTTTGGCACCACTCCGACAGGCCCTTGGACACCCATGTGTCCAGAAGCTTCCGTGGCAAACTTCGCTAAGGATTCTACCTTCTTGTCCGTGGGCTCCTTGAAGGCAGCGGCATCTGCCAGAGGCAGTGTAGTCGCCTTATTGACCCGGGAAACTGGTGGATCCACTGAGGGAGGAGAAACCACCTTAGTGACAAAGACCTTGTCAAATGGATAACGCTCTTGAATTGTCTTGACTCCCGGGAACCTCTTGTCTGGATGTTTCCATGCGGTCTCCAGAATGTCGTCAAAGTCAGTGTGAGAGCTGAACTTCTGAGGTGCTGGCTTAGCACGGTGAAAGGATACTCCTGGATTGACATCCGAAGATCCTGGGTCCTCTAAGTGAAAGGTGTCTCTCAGGGCTGTAACCAAAGAGTTAACCGTTGCAATTGAGTCCGGGCGGTCCTCAGAGTCAGATGCCGGCTCGGAAGCCTCATCCATCAGTTCGCCAGGGGAATGGGAATGAGTAGAGGCAGTCCTGAAGGGGGGCGACTCTGACCGAGAACGCGGCTCTGGCGTGTCAGAGCGGCGACTCTGAGAACGTCCTGCCGAGATGACAGGGGGGGCGGGACCCATGAGGGGAACGCTCACGTCTACTTGAAGACTCATTGGAAGAGTCAGACGAGGCACCCCTAGTACGCTTGTGAGAGCGTGAAGAATGTGGAGACTAGAAGCGGGCCCTCTCAGAGGTCCTGCGCAGAGAAGACCCCTTCAAGGCGGACACCACTTCCCGGGAGGTCTCAGCCACCGAGCGGGAGACTTGGGTCAAGTCAGCCATATACTGGGTCAGGGAAGAAACCCAGGCTGGGGGAGCGGCTGGATCCACCGGGACCGAAGGGGCATCAGGGGGTACCAGGGGGTCTGGGGGAGCAGTGGAGCAGGCAGGACAAGTGGGCTCAGCAGAGCCAGACATCTTGGTATTACAGTGCTTACAGAGATAGTAAGTCACTGAAGTTCCAGGTCTCAGTTTAGAGGGAGGAACAGCTCTGGGTACGGACATAATGAGGGAAAAGAAGGAAGATAGGAACTTTCTCACCATAGTCTGTGTCCCCTGTCAGCTGCAGTGAGGAGACTCGCTCTGAGCAGCTCGTGAGAGAGAAAAAGGGCCAGCCAATAGGAAGAGAGGGGTATGCCTGAAGCAAGGCACTAAGTAACTGACCCCTTCCTACTGAAATTCGCACCCACGGCGCTGATTGGAGGCAGCTTCGCGCCTCTGAGCTCTCCCAGCCCCGTGGGCGGAGCCACAGACCGGCCGGGAGAACTGTCATGGCGCCCGCTCCTTGCCCCGAGCGCACCTGTCGCTCGTTTGTGCGCTCGGGGGAATAGGGCGGGCGGCCAACGCCGGCAGAGACTGCCGGTGAAAAGAAGTAAGCCGGCGCAGAAGCGCCCGGCTAATCGCAGCCCCGCGGCTGTCAGACGCTTATAAGGCGCTGCCGACAAAGTGAAACTAAGCCGGTGCTGAAAACGCCCGGCCCGGAACAGCGCCGCGGCTGACAGCCACGTATAAGGCACTGTGAGACAAGTTAAACACACACACAAGTGAAGCGCTGGAATAAGGCGCTATGGACGTGACACCCAAGCACACACACACAAGAGAAGTGCCCCCTATATGAAGCCCCTTCAGGTACCACTGCTCCCCCAAAAATAAAGTGTAGCCTGTAATAAAGTGCAGCCCCTGTAAGTTAGCCCAAAAAAACTAAAGGGTGGGCCAAAACAGGGGGTCTCCAGCTGCTGTGAGCCCGTACCTGTGGAGAAAAAGGGGGAAAGTACTTACCTCAGTCAGAAGAACTCACCTACTGGAGTCTTCAGTGAAGTCTTCAGTCAGCATTAGTTCCCTGCATCACGCCTGGCTGCTATGCGCGAGCAGGGAAATAGGGGGACCCGGACCCGTGAGGTACCACCCAAGCGCTGACCGTTGGTGAGGGGGGGGGTGAACAGCGCATATACGCAATGTCTGTGCCCCCTCACTCGCAATGAGGAACCGCAGTCCCTGAGTCCCCGCCTGAAAACAGAAAAGAAAAGGAATAAAAAACTAACACGTCCCTATACTATGAAAACAAAAAAAAATCAGAAGACCTGGTCTGGAGCAATCCAGACCCGTCCACCTCCTTCAGACACTAAGCTTAAACTGATTACCTCAGGGCCTGAAGGCGGGTATATCCTGCTGGGAGGAGCTGACTTTATTTTATCACCATAGTGTCACACCTCCTAGAGACAGCAGCATACACCCACGGTCTGTGTCCCCCAATGGAGCCGATAGAGAAATATTATTGTATTATATATAAGTATATAGAGGGGGTCTGACCCCGTACAAGAGAGGTGTACCTAATAAAGTAACAAAGGTATATCAGCTCCGTCTCCGGAACAAGACCCAGCGCACGGACACAACGGTGCAGTGGGAGGCAGAAAAAGTCCAGCGCCAATCGGTACGTGGATTAAAACTTCAAGGTTTACATGAAATCCTTTAAAATAGCAGCTTACAAGCATGTACATGGGGCAATGGCTAAGCCTGACGCATTTCGTATCCCACTTTATCAAAAGCATAAAGTGGTCAAAGAGTGTGTATATCTAGGAGCCCGACCCAAGGCCGAAGACGTGTACCACCTAATAAAGTGATCTATGAGTGTGTGTGTGTATATATATATATGGTCCAACCCAAGGCCGAAGACGTGTACCACCTAATAAAGTGATCTATGAGTGTGTGTATATATATATATATGGTCCGACCCAAGACCGAAGAGGTGTACCACCTAATAAAGTGATCTATGAGTGTGTGTGTGTGTGTATATATATGGTCCAACCCAAGATCGAAGAGGTGTACCACCTAATAAAGTGATCTATGAGTGTGTGTGTGAATATATATATATATATATGGTCCAACCCAAGACTGGAGAGGTGTACCACCTAATAAAGTGATCTATGTGTGTGTGTGTATATATATATATATATGGTCCAACCCAAGACTGGAGAGGTGTACCACCTAATAAAGTGATCTATGAGTGTGTGTGTGTGTGTGTGAATATATATATATATATATATATATATATATATATATATATATGGTCCGACCCAAGACTGGAGAGGTGTACCACCTAATAAAGTGATCTATGTGTGTGTGTGTGTATATATATATATGGTCCGACCCAAGACTGTAGAGGTGTACCACCTAATAAAGTGATCTATGAGTGTGTGTGAATATATACATATATATGGTCCGACCCAAGACTGTAGAGGTGTACCACCTAATAAAGTGATCTATGTGTGTGTGTGTATATATATATATATATATGGTCCAACCCAAGACTGGAGAGGTGTACCACCTAATAAAGTGATCTATGTGTGTGTGTGTATATATATACATATGGTCCGACCCAAGACTGTAGAGGTGTACCACCTAATAAAGTGATCTATGTGTGTGTATGTATATATATATATATATATGGTCCAACCCAAGACTGTAGAGGTGTACCACCTAATAAAGTGATCTATGTGTGTGTGTGTATATATATACATATGGTCCGACCCAAGACTGTAGAGGTGTACCACCTAATAAAGTGATCTATGAGTGTGTGTATGTATATATATATATGGTCCGACCCAAGACTGTAGAGGTGTACCACCTAATAAAGTGATCTATGAGTGTGTGTGTATATATATATATGGTCCGACCCAAGACTGTAGAGGTGTACCACCTAATAAAGTGATCTATGAGTGTGTGTGTATATATATATACATATGGTCCGACCCAAGACTGTAGAGGTGTACCACCTAATAAAGTGATCTATGTGTGTGTATGTATATATATATATATATATGGTCCAACCCAAGACTGTAGAGGTGTACCACCTAATAAAGTGATCTATGAGTGTGTGTGTGTGTGTGAATATATATATATACATATGGTCCGACCCAAGACTGTAGAGGTGTACCACCTAATAAAGTGATCTATGTGTGTGTGTGTGTGTATATATATATATATGGTCCAACCCAAGACTGTAGAGGTGTACCACCTAATAAAGTGATCTATGAGTGTGTGTGTGTATATATATATATATATATGGTCCGACCCAAGACTGTAGAGGTGTACCACCTAATAAAGTGATCTATGTGTGTGTGTGTGTGTGTGTATATATATATATATGGTCCGACCCAAGACTGTAGAGGTGTACCACCTAATAAAGTGATCTATGAGTGTGTGTGTATATATATACATATGGTCCGACCCAAGACTGTAGAGGTGTACCACCTAATAAAGTGATCTATGTGTGTGTGTGTGTGTATATATATATATATGGTCCAACCCAAGACTGTAGAGGTGTACCACCTAATAAAGTGATCTATGAGTGTGTGTGTGTGTATATATATATATATATGATCCGACCCAAGACTGGAGAGGTGTACCACCTAATAAAGTGATCTATGAGTGTGTGTATAAATATATATATATTATATATATATATAACGTATTTATCGGGGTATACCACGCACCGGCCTATAACACTCACCCTCATTTTACCAAGGATATTTGGGTAAAAAAAGTTTTTTCCCAAAATATCCATGGTAAAATAAGGGTGCGTGTGTATACCCCGATACATCCCCAGGAAAGGCAGGGGGACAGAGGCCGTCGCTGTCCGCTTCTCTCCCCCCATCCCCGGTTGCATAATTACCTGTTGCCGGGTCGGGTCCGCGCTGCTTCAGGCCTCCGGTGTGCGTCCCCTGCGTCGTTGCTATGCACTGCACGGCGCGGTGCACTGATGTCCTGCGCCGCACCGATAGTCAGGGGGAGAGAACGGGCAGCGGCACCGATAGCCAGGGGGAGAGAAGGGCCGGCAGCAGGGCTCTAGACCCCATGAAAGGCAGGGGGAGAGAAGCGGGCAGCGCTGGCCGTCTCTGCACCTGCAAAGCCACTGCAGTTCATTGATTTAAAGCGCCTGCTATATCTATATCTACGGTCCCACCCAAGGCCGAAGAGGTGTACCATCTAATAAAGTGATCTATGAGTGTGTGTATAGATATATATGTCATATCTATATAGGGGAGGTCCGACCCAAGACTGGAGAGGTGTACCTAATAAAGTGGAGGTGTGCCTAATAAAGTGGTGGTGTGCCTAATAAAGTGGTGGTGTACCTAATAAAGTGGGGGTGTGCCTAATAAAGTGGAGGTGTGCCTAATAAAGTGGAGGTGTGCCTAATAAAGTGGTGGTGTACCTAATAAAGTGGTGGTGTGCCTAACAAAGTGGTGGTGTACCTAACAAAGTGGTGGTGTAACTAATAAAGTGGTGGTGTACCTAATAAAGTGGGGGTGTGCCTAATAAAGTGGTGGTGTGCCTAATAAAGTGGAGGTGTGCCTAATAAAGTGGTGGTGTACCTAATAAAGTGGTGGTGTGCCTAATAAAGTGGTGGTGTGCCTAATAAAGTGGTGGTGTGCCTAACAAAGTGGTGGTGTACCTAATAAAGTGGAGGTGTGCCTAATAAAGTGGTGGTGTGCCTAATAAAGTGGAGGTGTGCCTAATAAAGTGGAGGTGTACCTAATAAAGTGGTGGTGTGCCTAACAAAGTGGTGGTGTACCTAACAAAGTGGTGGTGTACCTAATAAAGTGGTGGTGTACCTAATAAAGTGGGGGTGTGCCTAATAAAGTGGTGGTGTGCCTAATAAAGTGGAGGTGTGCCTAATAAAGTGGTGGTGTACCTAATAAAGTGGTGGTGTGCCTAATAAAGTGGTGGTGTGCCTAATAAAGTGGTGGTGTGCCTAACAAAGTGGTGGTGTACCTAAAAAAGTGGGGGGGGTGCCTAATAAAGTGGTGGTGTACCTAATAAAGTGGTGGTGTGCCTAACAAAGTGGTGGTGTGCCTAACAAAGTGGTGGTGTACCTAATAAAGTGGTGGTGTACCTAATAAAGTGGGGATGTACCTAATAAAGTGGGGGTGTGCCTAACAAAGTGGTGGTGTGCCTAACAAAGTGGTGGTGTACCTAATAAAGTGGGGGTGTGCCTAATAAAGTGGTGGTGTGCCTAATAAATTGGTGGTGTACCTAATAAAGTGGTGGTGTACCTAATAAAGTGGTGGTGTACCTAATAAAGTGGGGGGGGGGTGCCTAATAAAGTGGTGGTGTACCTAATAAAGTGGTGGTGTGAATAACAAAGTGGTGGTGTACCTAATAAAGTGGTGTTGTACCTAATAAAGTGGGGGTGTGCCTAATAAAGTGGGGGTGTGCCTAATAAAGTGGAGGTGTGCCTAACAAAGTGGTGGTGTACCTAAAAAAGTGGCGGTGTGCCTAATAAAGTGGTGGTGTGCCTAATAAAGTGGTGGTGTGCCTAATAAAGTGAGTTAAAGAGAATCTGGTGCTGAAGGAAACCAGGGTGTCTCCAGCTGTTGCAAGACTGCAGCTCCCAGCATACACACAGTGCTGTAAACAAACACAGTGCAACTATGTCCAGGCTACCATGTGTTACTTGTGCTCACAGCACCTCCTAGTGGTGTCTGCAGTGCTGCGCGGTGTAGTCACTCACTTGGCGTCCACCACGTCGTACACGCTCTTTAAGAAGTCGGAGTCCAGGTGGTTGTGTTCGGCGGTCAGGGTGTGGAAATAGACCAGGACGTAATCCTTGGCGGCCACGTGATCCATCATGTGTATGAAGTAGAGCAAAGCCTGGAGCGGGGGGAGGAGACAGAACACGCAGGTCACATGATAGAGCGCGTGTCATACATGCGCACAAATCAGACAGAAATCATATAGACGCAAAACAGTCACTTTTACACTTTCGTTTTTCCCTCCTCGCTTTGTGATACTCTTAACCCTTTTAATTTCCCCCCTACAGCAGTGGTCTTCAACCTGTGGACCTCCAGATGTTGCAAAACTACAAATCCCAGCATGCCCGGACAGCCGTTGGCTGTCCGGGCATGCTGGGAGTTGTAGTTTTGCAACAGCTGGAGGCGCACTGTTTGGGGAAACACTGACCTAGGCTGTCCAGGCATGCTGGGAGTTGTAGTTTTGCAACATCTGGAGGTCCGCAGGTTGGAGACCACTGTCCTACAGACTCACATGAGGCTTCCGGTTGCTGCTGCTGCTGTTGTTTTTTGCGCCACCAATCGTACTTTATAATGACATCATCAATTTACGGTAAAACAAAAAAAATGTATTGTCGGGCGAAATTTAAAAATAAAAACGCCATTTTGCTACTTCTGGGGCCTCAGATTCTACGCAGCGCAATTTTCAGTATAAATTACACCTATAACTCTTTATTTAACTATTTATTTCTCCATATACATGGCTGTATAAGGATAAAAAAAGAATTTGCGCCGTGATCTGTAGTTTTTTTTTCGGGACCATTTTTGTTTTATGAGACCTTTTGATCGCTTTTTATTTATCTATTTTTTTTATGGTATATTAAGTGACCAAAAATACGCAATTCTAGACTTTGGTATTTTTTTACGTGTACGTCATTGACCGTGTGGTTTAATTAACATTATATTTTTATAGTTCGGACATTTCCACACGCGGCGATACCACTAGGTTTTTATATATTTTTGGGGAAAGGGGGGGGGGGGTTATTCAAACTTTTATTAGGGAAGGGGTTAATTCACATTTATTAACTTTATTTTCTTTAAATATATTTATTTTTATTAATATTTAAAAAATATATATTTATTGTCCCCGTAGGGACTATTACATGCACACACTGCTTAATGTTGTGCCGCAGACATAGTATTGTCGAAGAACCCTGGCGAGCGGATGTCAAGGGTAGAGAGCACATGTAATGGGGGCCGCTAGGGACCAGCTGATCGGGAACACGCAGTAGTCCCAATCAGTCCCCTTTCCCCCTAACCAACACCAGTATTTTACTGGATGTATGTCCCGCGATCAAATTTGATCCCAGGAAAGTGTTAATAGCCACTGCAGGCTATTACCTGCAGCCCCTGGGTATTGCTAGCTGTTAGGGGGTCACCCGATGAAGAGCGGGATCACAGCAGAATCATAACTTAATGAAAAGCCAAGAATCCATCTTCTGAATGACCCAACTTCTTATCCAGTGTGTCCCCAGCTGTTGAAAAACTACAACTCTCAGCATGCTTGGAGAGCCTTTGGCTGTTTGCCCCCTTAAGCCATTTCCCTCTTATGTGACCATCGCGGTTGGGGCCCGCACTCCCTCCTCCCCCCCATATGATCCTGAATACTCACCTTCTCCATGTCGATCAGCAGGACGGGAATGTTCCTCCCTACGATGACGATGATGGTGCGGCCGCAGTTATCCACTCCTGAAACAAAGAACGACGTGTGAGATCAGAGGACACAAGGGCCATGATAAGTATTCACCCCCCTGTTATGGGATACAATGGCTCTGACGTAATCACTGATATTCCTCGAAGAAGTCTTTGTGCCAGTGGTGTGACCTGAGAAACGCTCCAGGCAGCAGATGTACCGGCGACAACAGTGACAACATGAGACTCACCGGACTGGTACAACGCCTTCAGGGCAGCAATGTCTGAGAGGTCTTCTGTCCGCGCCCGAGACAGCCAACGATTGTAACTGAGAAAAAAAAAGAGAGCGATGAGGAGTGAGGAGTAACCTGTGATCTGACAGCTGCCCGTACCCTGAGGACGAGGAGTAACCTGTGATCTGACAGCTGCCCGTACCCTGAGGAGGAGGAGTAACCTGTGATCTGACTGCTGTCCGTACCCTGTGGATGAGGAGTAACCTGTGATCTGACTGCTGCCCGTACCCTGAGGAGGAGGAGTAACCTGTGATCTGACAGCTGCCCGTACCCTGAGGAGGAGGAGTAACCTGTGATCTGACAGCTGCCCGTACCCTGAGGAGGAGGAGTAACCTGTGATCTGAAAGCAGCCCGTACCGTGAGGAGGAGGAGTAACCTGTGATCTGACAGCTGCCCGTACCCTGAGGATGAGGAGTAACCTGTGATCTGACAGCTGCCCGTACCCTGAGGAGGAGGAGTAACCTGTGATCTGACAGCTGCCCGTACCCTGAGGAGGAGGAGTAACCTGTGATCTGACTGCTGCCCGTACCCTGAGGAGGAGGAGTAACCTGTGATCTGACAGCTGCCCGTACCCTGAGGACGAGGAGTAACCTGTGATCTGACAGCTGCCCGTACCCTGAGGATGAGAAGTAACCTGTGATCTGACTGCTGCCCGTACCCTGTGGATGAGGAGTAACCTGTGATCTGACAGCTGTCCGTACCCTGTGGATGAGGAGTAACCTGTGATCTGACAGCTGCCCGTACCCTGAGGAGGAGGAGTAACCTGTGATCTGACAGCTGCCCGTACCCTGAGGATGAGGAGTAACCTGTGATCTGACAGCTGCCCGTACCCTGAGGATGAGAAGTAACCTGTGATCTGACAGCTGTCCGTACCCTGTGGATGAGGAGTAACCTGTGATCTGACAGCTGCCCGTACCCTGAGGAGGAGGAGTAACCTGTGATCTGACAGCTGCCCGTACCCCGAGGATGAGGAGTAACCTGTGATCTGACAGCTGCCCGTACCCTGAGGATGAGGAGTAACCTGTGATCTGACAGCTGCCCGTACCCTGAGGATGAGGAGTAACCTGTAATCTGACAGCTGTCCGTACCCTGTGGATGAGGAGTAACCTGTGATCTGACTGCTGCCCGTACCCTGAGGATGAGGAGTAACCTGTGATCTGACAGCTGCCCGTACCCTGAGGATGAGGAGTAACCTGTGATCTGACAGCTGCCCGTACCCTGAGGAGGAGGAGTAACCTGTGATCTGACAGCTGCCCGTACCCTGAGGATGAGGAGTAACCTGTGATCTGACTGCTGCCCGTACCCTGAGGAGGAGGAGTAACCTGTGATCTGACAGCGGCCCGTACCCTGAGGATGAGGAGTAACCTGTGATCTGACAGCTGCCCGTACCCTGAGGATGAGGAGTAACCTGTGATCTGACTGCTGCCCGTACCCTGAGGAGGAGGAGTAACCTGTGATCTGACAGCGGCCCGTACCCTGAGGATGAGGAGTAACCTGTGATCTGACTGCTGCCCGTACCCTGAGGATGAGGAGTAACCTGTGATCTGACAGCTGCCCGTACCCTGAGGAGGAGGAGTAACCTGTGATCTGACAGCTGCCCGTAACCTGAGGATGAGGAGTAACCTGTGATCTGACAGCTGCCCGTAACCTGAGGATGAGGAGTAACCTGTGATCTGACTGCTGCCCGTACCCTGAGGATGAGAAGTAACCTGTGATCTGACAGCTGTCCGTACCCTGAGGATGAGGAGTAACCTGTGATCTGACTGCTGTCCGTACCCTGAGGACGAGGAGTAACCTGTGATCTGACAGCTGCCCGTACCCTGAGGACGAGGAGTAACCTGTGTTCTGACAGCTGCCCGTACCCTGAGGATGAGGAGTAACCTGTGATCTGACAGCTGCCCGTACCCTGAGGATGAGGAGTAACCTGTGATCTGACTGCTGCCCGTACCCTGAGGATGAGGAGTAACCTGTGATCTGACTGCTGCCCGTACCCTGAGGATGAGGAGTAACCTGTGATCTGACAGCTGCCCGTACCCTGAGGATGAGGAGTAACCTGTGATCTGACAGCTGCCCGTACCCTGAGGAGTAACCTGTGATCTGACTGCTGCCCGTACCCTGAGGAGGAGGAGTAACCTGTGATCTGACAGCTGCCCGTACCCTGAGGACGAGGAGTAACCTGTGATCTGACTGCTGCCCGTACCCTGAGGAGGAGGAGTAACCTGTGATTTGACAGCTGCCCGTACCCTGAGGATGAGGAGTAACCTGTGATCTGACTGCTGCCCGTACCCTGAGGAGGAGGAGTAACCTGTGATCTGACAGCTGCCCGTACCCTGAGGACGAGGAGTAACCTGTGATCTGACTGCTGCCCGTACCCTGAGGAGGAGGAGTAACCTGTGATCTGACAGCTGCCCGTACCCTGAGGATGAGGAGTAACCTGTGATCTGACAGCTGCCCGTACCCTGAGGACGAGGAGTAACCTGTGATCTGACTGCTGCCCGTACCCTGAGGAGGAGGAGTAACCTGTGATTTGACAGCTGCCCGTACCCTGAGGATGAGGAGTAACCTGTGATCTGACTGCTGCCCGTACCCTGAGGAGGAGTAACCTGTGATCTGACAGCTGCCCGTACCCTGAGGACGAGGAGTAACCTGTGATCTGACTGCTGCCCGTACCCTGAGGAGGAGGAGTAACCTGTGATCTGACAGCTGCCCGTACCCTGAGGATGAGGAGTAACCTGTGATCTGACAGCTGCCCGTACCCTGAGGATGAGGAGTAACCTGTGATCTGACAGCTGCCCGTACCCTGAGGAGGAGGAGTAACCTGTGATCTGACAGCTGCCCGTACCCTGAGGACGAGGAGTAACCTGTGATCTGACTGCTGCCCGTACCCTGAGGAGGAGGAGTAACCTGTGATTTGACAGCTGCCCGTACCCTGAGGATGAGGAGTAACCTGTGATCTGACTGCTGCCCGTACCCTGAGGAGGAGGAGTAACCTGTGATCTGACAGCTGCCCGTACCCTGAGGACGAGGAGTAACCTGTGATCTGACTGCTGCCCGTACCCTGAGGAGGAGGAGTAACCTGTGATCTGACAGCAGCCCGTACCCTGAGGAGGAGGAGTAACCTGTGATCTGACTGCTGCCCGTACCCTGAGGAGGAGGAGTAACCTGTGATCTGACTGCTGCCCGTACCCTGAGGATGAGGAGTAACCTGTGATCTGACAGCTGCCCGTACCCTGAGGATGAGGAGTAACCTGTGATCTGACAGCTGCCCGTACCCTGAGGAGGAGGAGTAACCTGTGATCTGACAGCTGCCCGTACCCTGAGGATGAGGAGTAACCTGTGATCTGACAGCTGCCCGTACCCTGAGGATGAGGAGTAACCTGTGATCTGACTGCTGCCCGTACCCTGAGGAGGAGGAGTAACCTGTGATCTGACTGCTGCCCGTACCCTGAGGATGAGGAGTAACCTGTGATCTGACAGCTGCCCGTACCCTGAGGATGAGGAGTAACCTGTGATCTGACAGCTGCCCGTACCCTGAGGAGGAGGAGTAACCTGTGATCTGACAGCTGCCCGTACCCTGAGGATGAGGAGTAACCTGTGATCTGACAGCTGCCCGTACCCTGAGGAGGAGGAGTAACCTGTGATCTGACAGCTGCCCGTACCCTGAGGATGAGGAGTAACCTGTGATCTGACAGCTGCCCGTACCCTGAGGAGGAGGAGTAACCTGTGATCTGACAGCTGCCCGTACCCTGAGGATGAGGAGTAACCTGTGATCTGACAGCTGCCCGTACCCTGAGGATGAGGAGTAACCTGTGATCTGACAGCTGCCCGTACCCTGAGGAGGAGGAGTAACCTGTGATCTGACAGCTGCCCGTACCCTGAGGATGAGGAGTAACCTGTGATCTGACAGCTGCCCGTACCCTGAGGAGGAGGAGTAACCTGTGATCTGACAGCTGCCCGTACCCTGAGGATGAGGAGTAACCTGTGATCTGACAGCTGCCCGTACCCTGAGGAGGAGGAGTAACCTGTGATCTGACAGCTGCCCGTACCCTGAGGATGAGGAGTAACCTGTGATCTGACAGCTGCCCGTACCCTGAGGAGGAGGAGTAACCTGTGATCTGACAGCTGCCCGTACCCTGAGGATGAGGAGTAACCTGTGATCTGACAGCTGCCCGTACCCTGAGGATGAGGAGTAACCTGTGATCTGACAGCTGCCCGTACCCTGAGGAGGAGGAGTAACCTGTGATCTGACTGCTGCCCGTACCCTGAGGATGAGGAGTAACCTGTGATCTGACAGCTGCCCGTACCCTGAGGAGGAGGAGTAACCTGTGATCTGACAGCTGCCCGTACCCTGAGGAGGAGGAGTAACCTGTGATCTGACAGCTGCCCGTACCCTGAGGAGGAGGAGTAACCTGTGATCTGACAGCTGCCCGTACCCTGAGGAGGAGGAGTAACCTGTGATCTGACTGCTGCCCGTACCCTGAGGATGAGGAGTAACCTGTGATCTGACTGCTGCCCGTACCCTGAGGATGAGGAGTAACCTGTGATCTGACAGTTGCCCGTACCCTGAGGATGAGGAGTAACCTGTGATCTGACAGCTGCCCGTACCCTGAGGAGGAGGAGTAACCTGTGATCTGACTGCTGCCCGTACCCTGAGGATGAGGAGTAACCTGTGATCTGACAGCTGCCTGTACCCTGAGGAGGAGGAGTAACCTGTGATCTGACAGCTGCCCGTACCCTGAGGAGGAGGAGTAACCTGTGATCTGACTGCTGCCCGTACCCTGAGGATGAGGAGTAACCTGTGATCTGACTGCTGCCCGTACCCTGAGGAGGAGGAGTAACCTGTGATCTGACAGCTGCCCGTACCCTGAGGATGAGGAGTAACCTGTGATCTGACAGCTGCCCGTACCCTGAGGAGGAGGAGTAACCTGTGATCTGACAGCTGCCCGTACCCTGAGGAGGAGGAGTAACCTGTGATCTGACAGCTGCCTGTACCCTGAGGATGAGGAGTAACCTGTGATCTGACAGCTGCCCGTACCCTGAGGAGGAGGAGTAACCTGTGATCTGACAGCTGCCTGTACCCTGAGGATGAGGAGTAACCTGTGATCTGACAGCTGCCCGTACCCTGAGGAGGAGGAGTAACCTGTGATCTGACAGCTGCCTGTACCCTAACAGGGATGCACTCACTTTCTCTGGTGCTGCTTCTGCAGGGCGACCCCAGACATTTGCCCCTGTAGTGCCAGACGCCGCTGCTTGTCCACGTCACCTTCCATACGTGCGAAAGCGTGCGAGCCGATGAGGGACAGATCGCGCCCCAGTCCATCCTCCTCCTCCGAGTCGTCTGCAACACACAGGAAACGGATATAAGACCCCATCCAGGACACGTGTGGTGGTCACGGGGTCTCCGGTCATGTGACTGTACACAGAGAACGATGCGGAGACCGTATACAAGGCTTCCAATAAAGGGGTACTCCGATGGAAAACTTTAAATCAACAGGTGCCAGAAAGCTAAACAGATTTGTAAATTACTTCTATTAAAATTTTTTAATCCTTCCAGTACTTATTAGCTGCTGAATACTACAGAGGAAATTATTTTCTTTTTGGAACACAGAGCTCTCTGCTGACATCACGAGCACAGTGCTCTCTGCTGACATCACAAGCACAGAGCTCTCTGCTGACATCACGAGCACAGTGCTCTCTGCTGACATCACTGTCCATTTTAGGAACTGTCCAGAGAAGGAGAAAATCCCCATAGAAAACATGTGCTGCTCTGGACAGTTCCTAAAATGAACAGAGATGTCAGCAGAGAGCACTGTGCTCGTGATGTCAGCAGAGAGCACTGTGGTCATGATGTCAGCAGAGAGCACTGTGGTCATGATGTCAGCAGAGAGCACTGTGGTCATGTCAGCAGAGAGCACTGTGGTCATGATGCAAGCAGAGAGCTCTGTGGTCATGATGTCCGCAGAGAGCACTGTGATCATGAAGTCAGCAGAGAGCTCTGTGTTTCAAAAAGAAAATAATTTCCTCTGTAGTATTCAGCAGCTAATTAGTACTGGAAGGATTAACATTTTTTAACCCCTTAACGACGCAGGACATATATTTACATTCTGCGCCGGCTCCTGCGATATGAAACGGGATCGCATATCGCGTCGGTCCCGGCGCTCATCAATGGCCAGGACTCGCGGCTAATACCACACATCGCCGATCGCGGTGATGTGCGGTATTAACCCTTTAGAAGCGGCGGTCAAAGCTGACCACCGCTTCTAAAGTGAAAGTGATCCGGCTGCTCAGTCGGGCTGTTCGGGACCGCCGTGGTGAAATCGCGGCGTCCCGAACAGCTTGCAGGACACCGGGAGGGCCCTTACCTGCCTCCTCGGTGTCCGATCGGCGAATGACTGCTCCGTGCCTGAGATCCAGG
>NW_026610581.1:199485-222247 GCF_029499605.1 Hyla sarda
GAGTAGAGACGTCCATGGTCGTCAACCAGTTAAGAGTCTCCTCTGTCCTCCACTCGTTACCTGTATTAATGGATCCTGTTTGAACTTGTTATCAGTATAAAAGACACCTGTCCACAACCTCAAACAGTCACACTCCAAACTCCCTTATGGCCAAGACCAAAGAGCTGTCGAAGGACACCAGAAACAACATTGTAGACCTGCACCAGGCTGGGAAGACTGAATCTGCAATAGGCAAGCAGCTTGGTGTGAAGAAATCAACTGTGGGAGCAATTATTAGAAAATGGAAGACGTACAAGACCAATGATCATCTCCCTCCATCTGGGGCTCCATGCAAGATCTCACCCCGTGGTGTCAAAAGGATCACAAGAAAAAATCCCAGAACCACACGGGGGGACCTAGTGAATGACCTGCAGAAAGCTGGGACCAAAGTAACAAAGGCTTCCATCAGTAACACACTACACTGCCAGGGACTCAAATCATGCAGTGCCAGACGTGTCCCCCCTGCTTAAGCCAGTACATGCCCGGGCCTGTCTGAAGTTTGCTAGAGAGCATTTGGATGATCCAGAAGAGGATTGGGAGAATGTCATATGGTCAGATGAAACCAAAGTAGAACTTTTTGGTACAAACTCAACTTGTCCTCTTTGGAGGAGAAAGAATGCTGAGATGCATCCAAAGAACACCATACCTACTGTGAAGCATGGGGGTGGAAACATCATACTTTGGGGCTGTTTTTCAGCTAAGGGACCAGGACGACTGATCTGTGTAAAGGAAAGAATGAATGGGGCCATGTATCGTGAGATTCTGAGTGAAAACCTCCTTCCATCAGCAAGGGCATTGAAGATGAAACATGGCTGCGTCTTTCATCATGACAATGATCCCAAACACACCGCCTGGGCAATGAAGGAGTGGCTTCATAAGAAGCATTTCAAGGTCCTGGAGTGGCCTAGCCAGTCTCCAGATCTCAACCCCATAGAAAACCTTTGGAGGGAGTTGAAAGTCCATGTTGCCCAGCGACAGCCCCAAAACATCACTGCTCTAGAGGAGATCTGCATGGAGGAATGGGCCAAAATACCAACAACAGAGTGTGAGAACCTTGTGAAGACAGAAAACATGTGACCTCTGTCATTGCCAACAAAGGGGATATAACAAAGTATTGAGAGGAACTTTTCTTATTCACCAAATACTTATTTTCCACCATAATTTACAAATAAATTCTTTAATAATCAGACAATGTGATTTTATGGATTTTTTTCTCTCATTATTATTATTATTTATCAGTTTTGTCTTTTGAAAGTTTCTTTTTACCCTTTTTTTTTCGCTTTGTTTTTTTTTGCGGACGTGCGCTGAATTTATCATTTGGCGCATGTTTTTAGTAATTTTGTCGTAAATGTTGGAATCAGCTGTTCACGGCGCCTTTTACACAGAACTTACCCCCACAGAGGGCGAAGTATTTTACGTATTTTACCCTGGAGTCCCTCCTGCAGTTTATCAACAAATGACGAGAGTTATTTTTCTTTTGTGGGGTTTATAGCCACCAGGTGAAATGGATTTTATTTTTAAAGGGGTACTCCGAATGCTTAGAGCCAGTGTCGGGAGCTTGTGATCTCATAGCCCCGCCCCCTCAATGCAAGTCTATGGGAGGGGGCGTGACATTGTACAAGGATATGAGAAACTACAAGAAAGGGGCCAAAGACCGAACCTCTTCCTGCTCCGTCACCGCGAACACCACTTTATCCAGCGCCGAACCGTGCGACTCCAGGAACCTCCGCACTGTGCCTGAAAAAACGGACAAGACAATGAGGACGGCAACAGTGTAATGCTCTGCACTCTACGTCCGGTGCGATGTCCTGCGCTCATAAATTAAAGGTTTTGTCTGGACACGGTCGGAAAAGCAGCTAAAGATGGGAAGTTAAGCAATTTGCGTAGTTCGGCGAACCGCGGTGTTTACTGAACTCCTGGAGTATCGTGCAGGGTGACGATCTATGCGCAAATCCCATTAAAGGGGTACTCCGGTGGAAAACATATATTTTTTTTTGTTAAATCAACTGGTGCCAGAAAGTTAAACAGATTTGTAAATGACTTCTATTAAATAATCTTAATCCTTCCTTTACTTATTAGCAGCTGTATGCTACAGAGGAAATTATTTTCTTTTTGAATTTCTTTTTTGTCTTGTCCACAGTGCTCTCTGCTGACACCTCTGTCCGTGTCAGGAACTGTCCAGAGCAGGAGAGGTTTGCTATGAGGATTTTCTCCTGCTCTGGACAGTTCCTGATACGGGCATCAGGTGTCAGCAGAGAGCACTGTGGACAAAACAAAAAAGAAATTCAAAAAGAAAAGAATTTCCTCTGTAGCATACAGCTGCTAATAAGTACAGGAAGGATTAAGATTTTTTAATAGAAGTCTTTTACAAATCTGTTTAACTTTCTGGCACCAGTTCATTAAAAAAAATTTTTTTTAACCGGAGTACCCCTTGTTTTTTGCGCGACCAGTTGTCCGTTGTAATGACATCACTCATTATATCATAAAATGTATGGCGCAAACAAAAAACACTTTTTGTGGGGATTTTTTTTTTTAAAAAAGCGCAATTTTGCTAATTTTGGAAGGTTTCGATTTCACGCCGTACAATTTATGGTAAAAATGACGTGTGTTCTTTATTCTGAGGGTCAATACGATTAAAATGATACCCATGATTATATACTTTTATATTATTGTTG
This sequence comes from Hyla sarda, assembly GCF_029499605.1. NCBI lineage: Eukaryota > Metazoa > Chordata > Amphibia > Anura > Hylidae > Hyla > Hyla sarda. The sequence continues at coordinate 202,200 of NW_026610581.1, forward strand.
CGCTTAAAAAAAAATCACAAACTTTTTAACCAAATGAGTACGTTTATAATCCCTTTATTTTGATGACCTCTAACTTTTTTATTTTTCCGTATAAACGGCGGTATGAGGGCTCATTTTTTGCGCCGTGATCTGTACTTTTTTTTGATACCACATTTGCATATAAAAAACTTTTATGAAATTTTTTATAATTTTTTTTTAAATAAAATGTATTAAAAAAGTAGCAATTTTTGACTTTTATTTTTTTTTTTTACGTTCACGCCGTTCACCGTACCGGATCAATAACATTTTATTTTAATAGTTCGGGCATTTACGCACGCGGCGATACCAAATATGTCTATTAAATTTATTTTTTACGCTTTTTGGGGGTAAAATAGGAAAAAACGGACGTTTTACTTTTTTATTGGGGGAGGGGATTTTTCACTTTTTTTTTACTTTTACTTTTTACATTTTTTTTTTTACACTTGAATAGTGGACAGAGGCAGGTGAGGGGACCTCCGTGCGGCGTTCTGAATGATCGGATCCCCGCAGCAGCGCTGCGGGCGATCAGATCATTCATTGAAATCGCGTGCTGCCGCACATGCCGGGATCTGTATTGATCCCGGCATCTGAGGGGTTAATGGCGGACGCCCGCGAGATGCAATCAGCAGCTGCGATCAGCTGCGATCAGCTCCGATGCCCGCGGTTATGTATAGGACGAAAATGTACGTCCTGGTGCGTTAAGTACCACTGCACCAGGACGTACATTTACGTCCTGCGTCCTTAAGGGGTTAAAGTCAATTAGAGTTGCGCAAATTGTTTAACTTCCTGACTTCAGCTTTTCAAATACCAGATAGGTGTTTCCCAACCAGGGTGCCTCCAGCTGTTGCAAATCTACAACTCCCAGCATGCCCGGACAGCCTTTGGCTGTCCGGGCATGCTGGGAGTTGTAGTATTGCAACAGCTGGAGGCACCCTGGTTGGGAAACACTGCATGATGATTATCTTTGTAATGTCAATAAGAGGTGCAATGCTCTGCGGGACACTTACGTAAGGCAATGTGCGTGGCATCTTCCAGGGGGTAGCCCCTCTTCTGAGTGCTGATAACACAGAAGCCCACCGAGGACACGGCCTGCTCCCTGCACAAGACACAACGGGGTGAAAAGATGGTCTGCAGCGCCTCCTCCTGGTATATAGGTCACATGACACTTATAGGACAAAACACATAAAGGGGGGGAGAAAAGATGGTCTGCAGCGCCACCTCCTGGTATATAGGTCACATGACACTTATAGGACAAAACACATAAAGGGGGGGAGAAAAGATGGTCTGCAGCGCCACCTCCTGGTATATAGGTCACATGACACTTATAGGACACAACACACAACAGGGGGAGAAAAGATGGTCTGCAGCGCCTCCTCCTGGTATATAGGTCACATGACACTTATAGGACAAAACACAACAGGAGGAGAAAAGATGGTCTGCAGCGCCACCTCCTGGTATATAGGTAACATGACACTTATAGGATAAAACACATAAAGGGGGGGAGAAAAGATGGTCTGCAGCGCCTCCTCCTGGTATATAGGTCACATGACACTTATAGGATAAAACACATAAAGGGGGGGAGAAAAGATGGTCTGCAGCGCCTCCTCCTGGTATATAGGTAACATGACACTTATAGGACAAAACACAACAGGAGGAGAAAAGATGGTCTGCAGCGCCACCTCCTGGTATATAGGTCACATGACACTTATAGGACAAAACACACAACAGGGGGAGAAAAGATGGTCTGCAGCGCCACCTCCTGGTATATAGGTCACATGACACTTATAGGATAAAACACACAACAGGGGGAGAAAAGATGGTCTGCAGCGCCTCCTCCTGGTATATAGGTCACATGACACTTATAGGATAAAACACAACAGGGGGAGAAAAGATGGTCTGCAGCGCCACCTCCTGGTATATAGGTCACATGACACTTATAGGACAAAACACACAACAGGGGGAGAAAAGATGGTCTGCAGCGCCACCTCCTGGTATATAGGTCACATGACACTTATAGGATAAAACACATAAAAGGGGGAGAAAAGATGGTCTGCAGCGCCTCCTCCTGGTATATAGGTCACATGACACTTATAGGACAAAACACACAACAGGAGGAGAAAAGATGGTCTGCAGCGCCTCCTCCTGGTATATAGGTCACATGACACTTATAGGATAAAACACAACAGGGGGAGAAAAGATGGTCTGCAGCGCCTCCTCCTGGTATATAGGTCACATGACACTTATAGGACAAAACACACAACAGGGGGAGAAAAGATGGTCTGCAGCGCCACCTGCTGGTATATAGGTCACATGACACTTATAGGACAAAACACACAACAGGGGGAGAAAAGATGGTCTGCAGCGCCTCCTCCTGGTATATAGGTCACATGACACTTATAGGACAAAACACACAACAGGGGGAGAAAAGATGGTCTGCAGCGCCTCCTCCTGGTATATAGGTCACATGACACTTATAGGATAAAACACAACAGGGGGAGAAAAGATGGTCTGCAGCGCCTCCTCCTGGTATATAGGTCACATGACACTTATAGGACAAAACACACAACAGGGGGAGAAAAGATGGTCTGCAGCGCCACCTCCTGGTATATAGGTCACATGACACTTATAGGACAAAACACACAACAGGGGGAGAAAAGATGGTCTGCAGCGCCACCTCCTGGTATATAGGTCACATGACACTTATAGGACAAAACACACAACAGGGGGAGAAAAGATGGTCTGCAGCGCCTCCTCCTGGTATATAGGTCACATGACACTTATAGGATAAAACACAACAGGGGGAGAAAAGATGGTCTGCAGCGCCACCTCCTGGTATATAGGTCACATGACACTTATAGGACAAAACACACAACAGGGGGAGAAAAGATGGTCTGCAGCGCCACCTCCTGGTATATAGGTCACATGACACTTATAGGATAAAACACATAAAAGGGGGAGAAAAGATGGTCTGCAGCGCCTCCTCCTGGTATATAGGTCACATGACACTTATAGGACAAAACACACAACAGGAGGAGAAAAGATGGTCTGCAGCGCCTCCTCCTGGTATATAGGTCACATGACACTTATAGGATAAAACACAACAGGGGGAGAAAAGATGGTCTGCAGCGCCTCCTCCTGGTATATAGGTCACATGACACTTATAGGACAAAACACACAACAGGGGGAGAAAAGATGGTCTGCAGCGCCACCTGCTGGTATATAGGTCACATGACACTTATAGGACAAAACACACAACAGGGGGAGAAAAGATGGTCTGCAGCGCCTCCTCCTGGTATATAGGTCACATGACACTTATAGGACAAAACACAACAGGAGGAGAAAAGATGGTCTGCAGCGCCACCTCCTGGTATATAGGTAACATGACACTTATAGGATAAAACACATAAAGGGGGGGAGAAAAGATGGTCTGCAGCGCCTCCTCCTGGTATATAGGTCACATGACACTTATAGGATAAAACACATAAAGGGGGGGAGAAAAGATGGTCTGCAGCGCCTCCTCCTGGTATATAGGTAACATGACACTTATAGGACAAAACACAACAGGAGGAGAAAAGATGGTCTGCAGCGCCACCTCCTGGTATATAGGTCACATGACACTTATAGGACAAAACACACAACAGGGGGAGAAAAGATGGTCTGCAGCGCCACCTCCTGGTATATAGGTCACATGACACTTATAGGATAAAACACACAACAGGGGGAGAAAAGATGGTCTGCAGCGCCTCCTCCTGGTATATAGGTCACATGACACTTATAGGATAAAACACAACAGGGGGAGAAAAGATGGTCTGCAGCGCCACCTCCTGGTATATAGGTCACATGACACTTATAGGACAAAACACACAACAGGGGGAGAAAAGATGGTCTGCAGCGCCACCTCCTGGTATATAGGTCACATGACACTTATAGGATAAAACACATAAAAGGGGGAGAAAAGATGGTCTGCAGCGCCTCCTCCTGGTATATAGGTCACATGACACTTATAGGACAAAACACACAACAGGAGGAGAAAAGATGGTCTGCAGCGCCTCCTCCTGGTATATAGGTCACATGACACTTATAGGATAAAACACAACAGGGGGAGAAAAGATGGTCTGCAGCGCCTCCTCCTGGTATATAGGTCACATGACACTTATAGGACAAAACACACAACAGGGGGAGAAAAGATGGTCTGCAGCGCCACCTGCTGGTATATAGGTCACATGACACTTATAGGACAAAACACACAACAGGGGGAGAAAAGATGGTCTGCAGCGCCTCCTCCTGGTATATAGGTCACATGACACTTATAGGACAAAACACACAACAGGGGGAGAAAAGATGGTCTGCAGCGCCTCCTCCTGGTATATAGGTCACATGACACTTATAGGATAAAACACAACAGGGGGAGAAAAGATGGTCTGCAGCGCCTCCTCCTGGTATATAGGTCACATGACACTTATAGGACAAAACACACAACAGGGGGAGAAAAGATGGTCTGCAGCGCCACCTCCTGGTATATAGGTCACATGACACTTATAGGACAAAACACACAACAGGGGGAGAAAAGATGGTCTGCAGCGCCACCTCCTGGTATATAGGTCACATGACACTTATAGGACAAAACACACAACAGGGGGAGAAAAGATGGTCTGCAGCGCCTCCTCCTGGTATATAGGTCACATGACACTTATAGGATAAAACACAACAGGGGGAGAAAAGATGGTCTGCAGCGCCACCTCCTGGTATATAGGTCACATGACACTTATAGGACAAAACACACAACAGGGGGAGAAAAGATGGTCTGCAGCGCCACCTCCTGGTATATAGGTCACATGACACTTATAGGATAAAACACATAAAAGGGGGAGAAAAGATGGTCTGCAGCGCCTCCTCCTGGTATATAGGTCACATGACACTTATAGGACAAAACACACAACAGGAGGAGAAAAGATGGTCTGCAGCGCCTCCTCCTGGTATATAGGTCACATGACACTTATAGGATAAAACACAACAGGGGGAGAAAAGATGGTCTGCAGCGCCTCCTCCTGGTATATAGGTCACATGACACTTATAGGACAAAACACACAACAGGGGGAGAAAAGATGGTCTGCAGCGCCACCTGCTGGTATATAGGTCACATGACACTTATAGGACAAAACACACAACAGGGGGAGAAAAGATGGTCTGCAGCGCCTCCTCCTGGTATATAGGTCACATGACACTTATAGGACAAAACACACAACAGGGGGAGAAAAGATGGTCTGCAGCGCCTCCTCCTGGTATATAGGTCACATGACACTTATAGGACAAAACACATAAAGGGGGGGGAGAAAAGATGGTCTGCAGCGCCACCTGCTGGTATATAGGTCACATGACACTTATAGGACAAAACACACAACAGGGGGAGAAAAGATGGTCTGCAGCGCCACCTCCTGGTATATAGGTCACATGACACTTATAGGACAAAACACACAACAGGGGGAGAAAAGATGGTCTGCAGCGCCACCTCCTGGTATATAGGTCACATGACACTTATAGGACAAAACACACAACAGGGGGAGAAAAGATGGTCTGCAGCGCCTCCTCCTGGTATATAGGTCACATGACACTTATAGGACAAAACACACAACAGGGGGAGAAAAGATGGTCTGCAGCGCCTCCTCCTGGTATATAGGTCACATGACACTTATAGGATAAAACACAACAGGGGGAGAAAAGATGGTCTGCAGCGCCACCTCCTGGTATATAGGTCACATGACACTTATAGGACAAAACACACAACAGGGGGAGAAAAGATGGTCTGCAGCGCCTCCTCCTGGTATATAGGTCACATGACACTTATAGGACACAACACACAACAGGGGGAGAAAAGATGGTCTGCAGCGCCTCCTCCTGGTATATAGGTAACATGACACTTATAGGATAAAACACATAAAGGGGGGGAGAAAAGATGGTCTGCAGCGCCTCCTCCTGGTATATAGGTAACATGACACTTATAGGATAAAACACACAACAGGGGGAGAAAAGATGGTCTGCAGCGCCACCTCCTGGTATATAGGTCACATGACACATAGGACAAAACACACAACAGGGGGAGAAAAGATGGTCTGCAGCGCCACCTCCTGGTATATAGGTCACATGACACTTATAGGATAAAACACACAACAGGGGGAGAAAAGATGGTCTGCAGCGCCTCCTCCTGGTATATAGGTCACATGACACTTATAGGACAAAACACATAAAGGGGGGGGAGAAAAGATGGTCTGCAGCGCCACCTCCTGGTATATAGGTCACATGACACTTATAGGATAAAACACAACACAACAGGGGGAGAAAAGATGGTCTGCAGCGCCTCCTCCTGGTATATAGGTCACATGACACTTATAGGACAAAACACATAAAGGGGGGGAGAAAAGATGGTCTGCAGCGCCACCTCCTGGTATATAGGTAACATGACACTTATAGGACAAAACACACAACAGGGGGAGAAAAGATGGTCTGCAGCGCCTCCTCCTGGTATATAGGTCACATGACACTTATAGGACAAAACACATAAAGGGGGGGGGGAAAAGATGGTCTGCAGCGCCACCTCCTGGTATATAGGTCACATGACACTTATAGGACACAACACACAACAGGGGGAGAAAAGATGGTCTGCAGCGCCTCCTCCTGGTATATAGGTAACATGACACTTATAGGACAAAACACACAACAGGGGGAGAAAAGATGGTCTGCAGCGCCACCTGCTGGTATATAGGTCACATGACACTTATAGGACAAAACACATAAAGGGGGGGGAGAAAAGATGGTCTGCAGCGCCTCCTCCTGGTATATAGGTCACATGACACTTATAGGACAAAACACACAACAGGGGGAGAAAAGATGGTCTGCAGCGCCTCCTCCTGGTATATAGGTAACATGACACTTATAGGACAAAACACATAAATGGGGGGGAGAAAAGATGGTCTGCAGCGCCACCTCCTGGTATATAGGTAACATGACACTTATAGGATAAAACACATAAAGGGGGGGGAGAAAAGATGGTCTGCAGCGCCACCTCCTGGTATAAAGGTAACATGACACTTATAGGACAAAACACATAAAGGGGGGGGAGAAAAGATGGTCTGCAGCGCCACCTCCTGGTATATAGGTAACATGACACTTATAGGACAAAACACACAACAGGGGGAGAAAAGATGGTCTGCAGCGCCTCCTCCTGGTATATAGGTCACATGACACTTATAGGACAAAACACATAAAGGGGGGGGAGAAAAGATGGTCTGCAGCGCCACCTGCTGGTATATAGGTCACATGACACTTATAGGACAAAACACACAACAGGGGGAGAAAAGATGGTCTGCAGCGCCACCTCCTGGTATATAGGTCACATGACACTTATAGGACAAAACACACAACAGGGGGAGAAAAGATGGTCTGCAGCGCCTCCTCCTGGTATATAGGTCACATGACACTTATAGGACAAAACACATAAAGGGGGAGAGAAAAGATGGTCTGCAGCGCCTCCTCCTGGTATATAGGTCACATGACACTTATAGGACAAAACACATAAAGGGGGGGAGAAAAGATGGTCTGCAGCGCCACCTCCTGGTATATAGGTAACATGACACTTATAGGACAAAACACACAACAGGGGGAGAAAAGATGGTCTGCAGCACCTCCTCCTGGTATATAGGTCACATGACACTTATAGGATAAAACACACAACAGGGGGAGAAAAGATGGTCTGCAGCGCCACCTCCTGGTATATAGGTAACATGACACTTATAGGACAAAACACACAACAGGGGGAGAAAAGATGGTCTGCAGCGCCACCTCCTGGTATATAGGTAACATGACACTTATAGGACAAAACACAACAGGGGGAGAAAAGATGGTCTGCAGCGCCACCTCCTGGTATATAGGTCACATGACACTTATAGGACACAACACACAACAGGGGGAGAAAAGATGGTCTGCAGCGCCTCCTCCTGGTATATAGGTCACATGACACTTATAGGACAAAACACATAAAGGGGGGAGAAAAGATGGTCTGCAGCGCCACCTCCTGGTATAAAGGTAACATGACACTTATAGGACAAAACACAACAGGAGGAGAAAAGATGGTCTGCAGCGCCTCCTCCTGGTATATAGGTCACATGACACTTATAGGACAAAACACATAAAGGGGGGAGAAAAGATGGTCTGCAGCGCCACCTCCTGGTATAAAGGTAACATGACACTTATAGGATAAAACACATAAAGGGGGGGGAGAAAAGATGGTCTGCAGCGCCTCCTCCTGGTATATAGGTCACATGACACTTATAGGATAAAACAACAGGGGGAGAAAAGATGGTCTACAGCGCCACCACCTGGTATATAGGTCACATGACACTTATAGGATAAAACAACAGGGGGAGAAAAGATGGTCTGCAGCGCCTCCTCCTGGTATATAGGTAACATGACACTTATAGGACAAAACACATAAATGGGGGGGAGAAAAGATGGTCTGCAGCGCCACCTCCTGGTATAAAGGTAACATGACACTTATAGGACAAAACACATAAAGGGGGGGGAGAAAAGATGGTCTGCAGCGCCACCTCCTGGTATATAGGTAACATGACACTTATAGGATAAAACACATAAAGGGGGGGGAGAAAAGATGGTCTGCAGCGCCACCTCCTGGTATATAGGTCACATGACACTTATAGGACACAACACACAACAGGGGGAGAAAAGATGGTCTGCAGCGCCTCCTCCTGGTATATAGGTCACATGACACTTATAGGACAAAACACATAAAGGGGGGAGAAAAGATGGTCTGCAGCGCCACCTGCTGGTATATAGGTCACATGACACTTATAGGACAAAACACACAACAGGAGGAGAAAAGATGGTCTGCAGCGCCTCCTCCTGGTATATAGGTCACATGACACTTATAGGACAAAACACATAAAGGGGGGAGAAAAGATGGTCTGCAGCGCCACCTCCTGGTATAAAGGTAACATGACACTTATAGGATAAAACACATAAAGGGGGGGGAGAAAAGATGGTCTGCAGCGCCTCCTCCTGGTATATAGGTCACATGACACTTATAGGATAAAACAACAGGGGGAGAAAAGATGGTCTACAGCGCCACCTCCTGGTATATAGGTCACATGACACTTATAGGATAAAACAACAGGGGGAGAAAAGATGGTCTGCAGCGCCTCCTCCTGGTATATAGGTAACATGACACTTATAGGACAAAACACATAAATGGGGGGGAGAAAAGATGGTCTGCAGCGCCACCTCCTGGTATAAAGGTAACATGACACTTATAGGACAAAACACATAAAGGGGGGGGAGAAAAGATGGTCTGCAGCGCCACCTCCTGGTATAAAGGTAACATGACACTTATAGGATAAAACACACAACAGGGGGGGGAGAAAAGATGGTCTGCAGTGCCACCTCCTGGTATATAGGTCACATGACACTTATAGGACAAAACACATAAAGGGGGGGGAGAAAAGATGGTCTGCAGCGCCTCCTCCTGGTATATAGGTCACATGACACTTATAGGACAAAACACATAAAGGGGGGGGAGAAAAGATGGTCTGCAGCGCCTCCTCCTGGTATATAGGTCACATGACACTTATAGGACAAAACACACAAATGAGGTAAAGGTAATTCTAGAGAAATACTAAGAAAATTCAAAGAGAATGAACTTTAAAGGCAGTGTTTCCCAACCAGTGTGCCTCCAGCTGTTGCAAAACTACAACTCCCATCATGCCTTGACAGCCAAAGGCTGGAATTTGTTGTTTTGCAACAGCTGGAGGCACACTGGTTTGGAAACACTGGTATGAGGGAACGTTCACACGGACGGATCTTCTGGGGGTTTAGGCCGTGACCTAAACCCCCAGCGGGAAACATCCAGAAGATCCGGCCATGTGAACGTTTCCTAAAGGAGATTATTTCTATACAGATAAAATAACATCAAATCTATACAGAGGAGCGTTATATCCAGATCAGGAGAATACAACGTAACAAGAAGGAAACGCAACGGGGAAGACAAACCCGGAATAAGAGAGGAACAGGAAATAATAGGACAAAATAAGAGCAAACATCTAGTAAACAGGATACAATGTAACAATAAAGGATACAATGTATATATATAGGATATAAGATCATACAGTGTATAGGATATAATGTATATATACAGGATATAAGACCATATAGTGTATAGGTTACAATGTATATATATAGGATATAAGATCATACAGTGTATAGGATATAACGTATATATATATATATATATATAGGATATAAGACCATATAGTGTATAGGATATAATGTATATATACAGGATATAAGACCATATAGTGTATAGGTTACAATGTATGTATATATATATATATATATATATATATATATATATATATATAGGATATAAGATCATACAGTGTATAGGATATAACGTATATAAATATAGGATATAAGACCATATAGTGTATAGGATATAACGTATATATATATAGGATATAAGACCATATAGTGTATAGGATATAACGTATATATATATATAGGATATAAGACCATATAGTGTATAGGATATAACGTATATATATAGGATATAGTGTATAGGATATAATGTATATATATATATATATATATATAGGATATAAGACCATATAGTGTATAGGATATAATGTATATATATATATATAGGATATAAGACCATATAGTGTATAGGATATAATGTATATATATATAGGATATAAGATCATATAGTGTATAGGATATAATGTCTATATACAGGATATAAGATCATATAGTGTATAGGATATAATGTATATATATACAGGATATAAGATCATATAGTGTATAGGATATAATGTATAGGATATAATGTATAGGATATAGTGTATAGGATATAATGTATATATATACAGGATATAAGATCATATAGTGTATAGGATATAATGTATAGGATATAATGTATAGGATATAGTGTATAGGATATAGTGTATAGGATATAATGTATAGGATATAGTGTATAGGATATAATGTATAGGATATAGTGTATAGGATATAATGTATAGGATATAGTGTATAGGATATAGTGTATAGGATATAGTGTATAGGATATAGTGTATAGGATATAATGTATAGGATATAATGTATAGGATATAGTGTATAGGATATAATGTATAGGATATAATGTATAGGATATAGTGTATAGGATATAGTGTGTATATATATAGGATATAGTGTATAGGATATAATGTATATATATAGGATATAGTGTATAGGATATAATGTATATATATATATATATATGATATAGTGTGTAGGATATAATATATAGGATATAGTGTATAGGATATAATGTATATATATAGGATATAGTGTATAGGATATAATGTAAATATATATAGGATATAGTGTATAGGATATAATGTATAGGATATAGTGTATAGTATATAGGATATAATGTATAGGATATAATGTATATATATATATATATAATATATAATGTATAGGATATAGTGTACAGGATATAGTGTATAGGATATAATGTATATATATAGGATATAATGTATAGGATATAATGTATAGGATATAATGTACAGGATATAATGTATAGGATATAGTGTACAGGATATAATGTACAGGATATAATGTACAGGATATAATGTACAGGATATAGTGTATAGGATATAATGTATATATATAGGATATAATATATAGGATATAATGTATAGGATATAGTGTATAGGATATAATGTACAGGATATAATGTATAGGATATAGTGTATAGGATATAATGTATATATATATAGGATATAATGTATAGGATAAAGTGTATAGGATATAATGTATAGGATATAGTGTAAAGGATATAATGTATAGGATATAGTGTACAGGATATAATGTATAGGATATAATGTATAGGATATAGTGTATAGGATATAATGTATAGGATATAGTGTATAGGATATAGTGTATAGGATATAATGTATAGGATATAGTGTACAGGATATAATGTATAGGATATAGTGTATAGGATATAGTGTATAGGATATAATGTATAGGATATAGTGTATAGGATATAGTGTATAGGATATAGTGTATAGGATATAGTGTATAGGATATAATGTATATATATATAGGAAATAATGTATAGGATATAGTGTATAGGATATAATGTATAGTATATAATGTATAGGATATAGTGTATAGGATATAGTGTATAGGATATAGTGTATAGGATATAATGTATAGGATATAGGGCATAGGATATAGTGTATAGGATATAGTGTATAGGATATAGTGTATAGGATATAATGTATAGGATATAGTGTATAGGATATAATGTATAGGATATAGTGTATAGTGTATAGGATATAATGTACAGGATATAGTATATAGGATATAGTGTACAGGATATAGTGTACAGGATATAATGTATAGGATATAGTGTATAGGATATAGTGTATAGGATATAGTGTATAGGATATAGTGTACAGGATATAGTGTATAGGATATAGTGTATAGGATATAGTGTATAGGATATAGTGTATAGGATATAGTGTACAGGATATAATGTACAGGATATAGTGTACAGGATATAATGTATAGGATATAGTGTATAGGATATAGTGTACAGGATATAGTGTATAGGATATAATGTATAGGATATAGTGTATAGGATATAATGTATAGGATATAGTGTATAGTGTATAGGATATAGTGTATAGGATATAGTGTATAGGATATAGTGTATAGGATATAGTGTATAGGATATAATGTATATATATAATATATAGTGTATAGGATATAATGTACAGGATATAGTGTACAGGATATAGTGTAGAGGATATAGTGTACAGGATATAATGTATAGGATATAGTGTATAGGATATAATGTATAGGATATAGTGTATAGGATATAATGTATAGGATATAGTGTATAGGATATAGTGTATAGGATATAGTGTATAGGATATAGTGTACAGGATATAGTGTACAGGATATAATGTACAGGATATAATGTATAGGATATAATATATAGGATATAGTGTATAGGATATAATGTACAGGATATAATGAATAGGATATAATGTATAGGATATAGTGTACAGGATATAGTGTACAGGATATAGTGTACAGGATATAGTGTACAGCATATAGTGTATAGGATATAGTGTATAGGATATAGTGTATAGGATATAGTGTATAGGATATAGTGTATATATATAGGATATAGTGTATAGGATTTAATGTATAGGATATAGTGTATATATATATAGGATATAGTGTATAGGATATAATGTATAGGATATAGTGTATATATATAGGATAAAGTGTATAGGATTTAATGTATATATAGGATATAGTGTATAGGATATAGTGTATAGGATATAATGTATAGGATATAGTGTATAGGATATAGTGTATAGGATATCGTATATAGGATATAGTGTATAGGATATAATGTATAGGATATAATGTATAGGATATAGTGTATAGGATATAGTGTATAGGATATAGTGTACAGGATATAGTGTACAGGATATAGTGTACAGGATATAATGTATAGGATATAATGTATAGGATATAGTGTATAGGATATAATGTATAGGATATAATGTATAGGATATAATGTATAGGATATAATGTATAGGATATAATGTATAGGATATAATGTATAGGATATAGTGTATATATATATATAGGATATAGTGTATAGGATATAGTGTATAGGATATAGTGTATAGGATATAGTGTATAGGATATAATGTATAGGATATAGTGTATAGGATATAGTGTATAGGATATAGGGTATAGGATATAATGTATAGAATATAGTGTATAGGATATAGGGTATAGGATATAATGTATAGAATATAGTGTATAGGATATAATGTATAGGATATAGTGTATAGGATATAGTGTATAGGATATAATGTATAAAATATAGTGTATAGGATATAGGGTATAGGATATAGGGTATAGAATATAGTGTATAGGATATAATGTATAGGATATAATGTACAGGATATAATGTATAGGATATAGTGTATAGGATATAGTGTATAGGATATAATGTATAGGATATAGTGTATAGGATATAGTGTATAGGATATAGTGTATAGGATATAGTGTATAGGATATAGTGTATAGGATATAGTGTACAGGATATAGTGTACAGGATATAATGTACAGGATATAGTGTACAGGATATAATGTTTAGGATATAATGTATAGGATATAGTGTTTAGGATATAGTGTATAGGATATAATGTACAGGATATAGTGTACAGGATATAGTGTATAGGATATAGTGTATAGGATATAGTGTATAGGATATAATGTATAGGATATAGTGTATAGGATATAGTGTATAGGATATAGTGTATAGGATATAATGTATAGGATATAGTGTATAGGATATAGTGTATAGGATATAGTGTATAGGATATAATGTATAGGATATAGTGTATAGGATATAGTGTATAGGATATAGTGTATAGGATATAGTGTATAGGATATAATGTACAGGATATAGTGTACAGGATATAGTGTACAGGATATAATGTACAGGATATAGTGTATAGGATATAGTGTATAGGATATAGTGTATAGGATATAGTGTATAGGATATAGTGTATAGGATATAATGTATAGGATATAGTGTATAGGATATAGTGTATAGGATATAGTGTATAGGATATAATGTATAGGATATAGTGTATAGGATATAATGTATAGGATATAATGTATAGGATATAGTGTATAGGATATAGTGTATAGGATATAGTGTATAGGATATAATGTATAGGATATAGTGTATAGGATATAATGTATAGGATATAGTGTATAGGATATAGTGTACAGGATATAGTGTATAGGATATAGTGTATAGGATATAGTGTATAGGATATAATGTATAGGATATAGTGTACAGGATATAGTGTACAGGATATAGTGTATAGGATATAGTGTATAGGATATAGTGTATAGGATATAATGTATAGGATATAGTGTACAGGATATAGTGTATAGGATATAGTGTACAGGATATAGTGTATAGGATATAGTGTATAGGATATAATGTATAGGATATAGTGTACAGGATATAGTGTATAGGATATAGTGTATAGGATATAGTGTATAGGATATAATGTATAGGATATAATGTATAGGATATAGTGTATATATATAGGATATAGTGTATAGGATATAGTGTATAGGATTTAATGTATAGGATATAATGTATAGGATATAGTGTATATATATAGGATATAGTGTATAGGATATAGTGTACAGGATATAGTGTAGAGGATATAGTGTACAGGATATAGTGTATAGGATATAGTGTATAGGATATAGTGTATAGGATATAATGTATAGGATATAGTTTTTATATATAGGATATAGTGTATAGGATTTAATGTATAGGATATAGTGTATAGGATATAATGTATAGGATATAGTGAATAGGATTTAATGTATAGGATATAGTGTATATATATAGGATATAGTGTATAGGATTTAATGTATATATATAGGATATAGTGTATAGGATATAGTGTATAGGATATAATGTATAGGATATAGTGTATAGGATATAATGTATAGGATATAGTGTACAGGATATAGTGTACAGGATATAGTGTACAGGATATAGTGTATAGGATATAATGTATATATATAGGATATAGTGTATAGGATATAATGTATAGGATATAGTGTATAGGATATAATGTATAGGATATAGTGTATAGGATATAATGTATAGGATATAGTGTATAGGATATAGTGTATAGGATATAGTGTATAGGATATAGTGTATAGGATATAATGTATAGGATATAGTGTATATATATATATATATATAGGATATAGTGTATAGGATATAATGTATAGGATATAATGTATAGGATATAGTGTATAGGATATAATGTATAGAATATAGTGTATAGGATATAGTGTATAGGATATAATGTATAGGATATAGTGTATATATATATATATATATAGGATATAGTGTATAGGATATAATGTATAGGATATAATGTATAGGATATAATGTATAGGATATCGTATATAGGATATAGTGTATAGGATATAATGTATAGGATATAATGTATAGGATATAGTGTATAGGATATAATGTATAGGATATAATGTATATATATAGGGTATAGTGTATAGGATATAGTGTACAGGATATAGTGTACAGGATATAGTGTATAGGATATAATGTATATATATAGGATATAGTGTATAGGATATAATGTACAGGATATAGTGTACAGGATATAGTGTATAGGATATAATGTATATATATAGGATATAGTGTATAGGATATAGTGTACAGGATATAGTGTACAGGATATAATGTATATATATAGGATATAATGTACAGGATATAGTGTACAGGATATAGTGTACAGGATATAGTGTACAGGATATAGTGTATATATATAGGATATAGTGTATAGGATATAGTGTATAGGATATAATGAATATATATATATAGGATATAATGTATAGGATATAATGTATAGGATATAATGTTTATATATAGGATATAGTGTATAGGATATAATGTATAGGATATAGTGTATAGGATATAGTGTATAGGATATAGTGTATAGGATATAGTGTATAGTATATAGTATATAATGTATAGGATATAGTGTATAGTATATAGGATATAATGTATAGGATAGTGTATAGGATATAATGTATAGGATATAGTGTATAGTATATAATGTATAGGATATAGTGTATAGGATATAGTATATAGTATATAGTGTATAGGATATAGTGTATAGGATATAATGTATAGGGTATAGTGTATAATGTATAGGGTATAATGTATAGGATATAGTGTATACGATATAGTGTATAGGATATAGTGTATAGGATATAGTGTATAGGATATAGTGTATAGGATATAGTGTATATATATATATATAGTGTATAGGATATAGTGTATAGGATATAGTGTATAGGATATAGTGTATAGGATATAGTGTATAGGATATAATGTATAGGATATAGTGTATAGGATATAGTGTATAGGATATAGTGTATAGGATATAATGTATATATATATATAGGATATAATGTATAGGATATAGTGTATAGGATATAATGTATAGGATATAGTGTATAGGATATAATGTTTATATATAGGATATAGTGTATAGGGTATAATGTATAGGATATAATGTATAGTATATAGGATATAATGTATAGGATATAGTGTATAGTATATAGGATATAGTGTATAGTATATAGTGTATAGTATATAGTGTATAGTATATAGTGTATAGGATATAATGTATAGGATATAATGTATAGGATATAGTGTATAGGATAGAATGTATAGGATATAGTGTATAGGATATAATGTATAGGATATAGTGTATAGGATATAGTGTATAGGATATAGTATATAGGATATAGTGTATAGGATATAGTGTATAGTATATAGTGTATAGTATATAGTGTATAGGATATAATGTATAGCGTATAGTGTATAGGATATAGTGTATAGGATATAATGTATAGGATATAGTGTATAGGATATAGTGTATAGGATATAGTGTATAGGATATAGTGTATATATATAGGATATAATGTATAGGATATAGTGTATAGGATATAGTGTATAGGATATAATGTATATATATAGGGTATAGTGTATAGGATATAGTGTATATGATATAATGTATATATATAGGGTATAATGTATAGGATATAGTGTACAGGATATAGGATATAGGATATAATGTACAGGATATAGTGTACAGGATATAGTGTATAGGATATAATGTTTAGGATATAATGTATAGGATATAGTGTATAGGATATAATGTATAGGATATAGTATATAGGATATAATGTATAGGATATAGGATATAATGTATAGGATATAGTGTATAGGATATAGGATATAGTGTATAGGATATAGTGTATAGGATATAGGATATCGTGTATAGGATATAATGTATAGGATATAGTGTATAGGATATAGTGTATAGGATATAGTGTATAGGATATAATGTATAGGATATAGTGTATAGGATATAGTGTATAGGATATAATGTATAGGATATAGTGTATAGTATATAATGTATAGGATATAGTGTATAGGATATAGGATATAGTGTATAGGATATAGGATATAATGTATAGGATATAGTGTATAGTGTATAGGATATAGTGTATAGGATATAGTGTATAGGATATAGTGTATAGGATATAATGTATATATATAGGATATAGTGTATAGGATATAATGTATATATATAGGGTTTAATGTATAGGATATAATGTATAGGATATAGTGTATAGTATATAGGATATAATGTATAGGATATAGTATATAGTGTATAGGATATAGTGTATAGGATATAGTGTATAGGATATAGTGTATAGGATATAGGATATAATGTATAGGATATAGTGTATAGGATATAGGATATAGTGTATAGGATATAGTGTATAGGATATAGTGTATATATATATAGTGTATAGTGTATAGGATATAGTGTATAGGATATAGTGTATAGGATATAGGATATAGTGTATAGGATATAGTATATAGTGTATAGGATATAATGTATAGGATATAGTGTATAGGATATAATGTATAGGATATAGTGTATAGGATATAATGTATATATATAATATATAGTATATAGGATATAGTGTATAGTATATAGTGTATAGTGTATAGGATATAGTGTATAGTATATAGTGTATAGTATATAGGATATAGTATATAGTGTATAGGATATAGTGTATAGGATATAGTGTATAGGATATAGTGTATAGGATATAGCGTATAGTGTATAGGATATAGTATATAGGATATAGTGTATAGTATATAGTATATAGGATATAGTGTATAGTATATAGGATATAGTGTATAGTATATAGGATATAATATATAGTATATAGTGTATAGGATATAATGTATAGTATATAGTGTATAGTATATAGTGTATAGGATATAATGTACAGGATATAGGATATAGTATATAGTGTATAGGATATAGTGTATAGGATATAGTGTATAGGATATAATGTATAGTATATAGTGTATAGGATATAGTGTATAGGATATAATGTGTATATATAGTGTATAGTATATAGGATATAGTGTATATTATATAGTATATAGGATATAGTATATAGGATATAGGATATAGTGTATAGGATATAGTATATAGTGTATAGTGTATAGGATATAGTGTATAGGATATAATGTATATATATAGTGTATAGTATATAGGATATAGTGTATATTATATAGTATATAGGATATAGTATATATGATATAGTATATAGGATATAGTATATAGTGTATAGGATATAGTGTATAGGATATAGTGTATAGGATATAGTGTATAGGATATAGTGTATAGGATATAGTGTATAGGATATAGGATATAGTGTATAGGATATAGTGTATAGTATATAGGATATAGTATATAGGATATAGTGTATAGGATATAGGATATAGTGTATAGGATATAGGATATAGTGTATAGTATATAGGATATAGTATATAGGATATAGTATATAGTGTATAGGATATAGTGTATAGGATATAGGATATAGTGTATAGGATATAGTGTATAGGATATAGTGTATAGGATATAGTGTATAGGATATAGTATATAGGATATAGTGTAGGATATAGTGTATAGGATATAGTGTATAGGATATAGGATATAGTGTATAGGATATAGTGTATAGTGTATAGGATATAAGTGTATAGGATATAGTAGTATAGGATATAGTGTATAGGATTAGGATATAGTGTATAGGATATAGTGTAGTGTATAGATATAGTGTATAGGATATAGTGTATAGGATATAGTGTATAGGATATAGGTATAGTGTATAGTGTATAGGATATAGTGTATAGGATATAGTGTATAGGATATAGTGTATAGGATATAGGATATAGTAGTATAGGATATAGTGTATAGGATATAGTGTATAGGATATAGTGTATAGGA